>NC_080068.1:28319193-28564283 GCF_949987535.1 Balaenoptera acutorostrata | reverse complement strand
TACAAGTTAATCACTAAAGGGATGTTGCCTATAAGATTAAAATTGTACATTGTGGCCCATCTCTGGGAACCCTGCCTCCCAGGTCATGAGCATTAAGCTAAAATACCTTTGTTTAGCTCGCAGGAAACATCCTGCCCAGGCCCACCTGTGAATGGCTGCAGGAAGGAAGAAATTAACACATCCCTTCCGGAGGCTGATGGGAACCAGGAAGTGTTTGACTTTACTCCTTCCCCCTTTTAGTATAAAAGAAGCCTGGATTCTGACTCAGGCAAGATGGTTCTCTGGGGCACGGAACCCACCATCTTCTCGGTTTGCTGGCTTTCCGAATAAAGTCGTTATTCCTTGCCCCAGCAATTCATCTCTCCATTACTGGCTTGTCGTGGGCCGAGCAGGATGAGCTTAGACCCGGTAACACCCTCAACCCACCACAGTGGCCATTGCCCAAAGTCCTTTCATCCTTCTGGTCCTAATGGCAACTGTAGATTAATCATTCTAGGCCATTTTTCTGCTTGATTCCAGGCTCTCTCTGGATCTACTGAAATATTTACAGCACCCAACATGCTCCAAGAAAATAAATGATCTGCCGAGTATGGCGAAAGAAAAGTGGGCTGGAAGTCGAGCTGAGAGGCAGGAATCCGAGGACCACCTAGACCCTATCTTGCTGTTTGACTGTGACGGCTAGGGGGCCTTGCTCGCCTCATCTGTAATGAGGAGGAGTTGTTAATGGTTTCCATCCATGCTTGTTGGAGCCCTGCATTTCTCAGGCAGTGCCTCAAGGTGAGAGAAAAGGGGGGGGGGGGACTGTGCTGGGATAGGGTGAGGAGGAAGGGGAAATATACTCAGCCTTCAACTAGAGCATTCAGCCTTTACTGTCGCACCTAATAGGCAAAATTAAAAATTCAAACCCACTAAGTCAGATTATCTTTAAAGCCATTTCCAATTTTTGAATCCTGTAGTTCTCTATTGCAATACTGCCCACTCCATCACTCAATATGGGAATGATTTAGGAGATGCTGCTTCATCTTAAGGCCTATCATTGCATCTCTTAGTTGCTAGGCCAGTGGTTCCCAACTGGGGGTGATTCTGCCCCCCAGGGGACATCTGGCAATGTGTGGGAATCCTTTTGATTGTCACGCCTGGGGGTACCACTGGCATCTCAAGGGTAGAGGCCAGGGCTGCCGCTATACCTCCTACAATGCACAGGACAGTCCTCCACAGCAAAGAATGATCCAACCCCAAATGTTGATAGCATGGAGGATGAGAAACCCCGTGCCAGACCACATACACTGAAGAAAGTATGCTCACAGGTGAAGTGGGAAGACTCCTTTCAGTTTATCTTCTGCCCAGCCAAGATTGAAAGGGTAAGTCCATTCTCAACTCCTCCCCACCAATAACTCTCCAAGCCTTGGATCTGAGACACAGAATATCCCCCTCCTGGGGACAGTGGCACACAGCACTCTTTAGTTCACTTTTGGAGAGAAACTCGTACTGCTTGACACCCAGGTACCTGCAGCGGCCCAAGGTGTTGCATATTCAAGTTCAATCTAGACCAGGCAGTGGTGACAGTAACACGAACCCTGAACTTTTCACTCACATGTTATTTATTGATAACTTACTATGTACTGGGAACAATTAGCAATGAATAAACAATGTCTCTGCCTTTACAAAGCATCCTAGTCAAGGCGAGTCAGAAAATAAACACACAAATGAATGCATAGACTCAGGAGGTAAGAAGTGCTGTCAATATTGTAAAGCAACCAAGGGCATAGAGAGTGAGGGGGGACAGTGGACAGTAGCTGCTGCTCAGATGAGGCAACATGGGAGCTAGGTCCTGAAGGCTGTGGATGTCTGAGGGGAACGAGTTTCCAGACAATAAGGGCAGCCAGACCAAGCGAGCTGGATGGAGCAGTGCAGCAACCTGAACCATTCTTGGAAACTCAGGGAATGTGCAAGAAGGTGGTCGGAGGACCGGGTCTCACAGTACCTGGTCAGCCCAGTCCGGATATTGACATTTTATTCTGAGCGAGATGGAAAGCCATTAGAGACTGTGGAGACAGCGTAGCATGAACGATTTATGTTTTAAAAGCAAAATACAAAAACCAAAAAAACATTTGCCAGACTTCAGTTGTCTCGGCCACTCCACCCATCTGCTCAAAGGAGCAGAGTCTCAAAATGTTCACTTTTCTTTCTGCATTTAAAGAACAGAACAAACCCACAAAACATCAGCCAGCCTTTCGTCACAAAGGCCCTCCTGATACTCTAAGCCAGAGATGATTATGGCTGTTTTTGCAAACCCCTAAAGGCCAGATGGAGCTGAGTTCTGAATAGCTTAAGAAAACAGAGAAATTCTGAAGTTTAATAAAACAAATTAATGCAAATTCATTTCACTTGAATAGAAGAAATTCCTTGCCACACACCATTTTTAGAAGAGGGGAATACGTCGGGGTGACATGAAATCAAATCATAGAGCCTGCATTCCAGAAAGGCTGGGATCACTTTTTAATACCGGAAGTCCAAGACCGGGAGAGGGTATGCTATCTGTAATTTATTCATAAATTGCCAGCTCTTCCCAGACAACATTTCAAATAAAACGTGACACTTGTTTAAATATTTACTGGCTTGTTGACCCATTTTTTTTGTTGTTGTTAATTAGAATTTTTTTTAAAAAGAAAACAAACATTGTAACAGCAAATTAATGCAGACAGCCTTGACAGTGAGATAGCTCGGCCAGGCTACAGTTAAGCATTAAGTTGTGATTTACCAAAATTATTGTATCCAAGGGGAGAAATTAATTAGAAATATCAAAAATAGTCTCTGAATGTAAAAAGGTTAAAGCCCACCCCTAGCCCCAATGTGTGATTATGAAATTAGCACAATAGATGTAAAACCATTTGTTTAAAATAGAGTTTTTAGCAATTGTTTTTCTGTTATTTTCCCTGAAATGTGTCTTCAGCCCCAAACTTCGTTCTCCAAGAAGTGGTTGGCTGAGCAATTCTCTAGCTGTTCCCACAAAACAAAAAAGTTATTTTAAGATGCTGCATTTGAGCCCTTTGCCTTTTTATAACTTTTAAGGGCTTTGTGCTTTAGTAAGTGCCTTCAGGTTAAATTAACACTGCCTACTCACTCCCCTCTGGGGCTTCTCTGAAGCCAGGCTTAGAGAACCTTCAAGATCACAGTGACCGAGGGGTTTTATGTGTCCTGAATTCAGGCCTGGGGATTCCAGCCGCCCTTCCCAAAACGGAGTTTACTCAGAATGTCTCAGCAAAAATGTCTGACCCCCAGCAGGAACTGTAGCCAATGGCTGCCATGACAACCAACGTGATGCCTCCACCGGCTGGGCCGGGGCAGTGAGAGCACAGGGGGAGAAATTGTCACGGACAGGGAATCACATTTTTGGTGGCCATAGGTTTTCTCTAAATGGACTAGATTTAAAGATAGTGTTGCAGCTGCAGGATGATGTTAATAACAATGGCATGTCGGTTAGAGGCAGCTAAGTATTCAACATGCATTTAATCTTCACAACAGCCAAAAGAGGTAAATCATTTTGTGATCCATTTATCTCTGTTGAGGAAGCTGAGGCTTATAAGTCTGGCTGACTCTTCTGCACCTGTCACTATCGTGCCTGACCTGGAGTTCCCAGTTGGGGAAGAGGAGGTGCCTAAACCCTAAAGCCTGGGCAATTCCCTGGCCATCCAGTGGTTAGGACTCAGCACTTTCACTGCCGTGGGCGTGGGTTCGATCCCTGGTCGGGGAACTAAGATCCCGCAAGCCTCGCGGTGTGGCCAAAAACACAAACAAGAAAACAAACCAAAAAAAAACCCCCTAAAGCCTGGAGAGTTCCCTCTGCCCCTTTGATGCTTTGCAGGGAGGGTGACCCATGGCATCTCCTGAAGGTGAGCAGCCTGTCTCTTCTCACACAAGCCCCGTGGCAGGCCAGCAGTCCAACCAGCGATGCAGTGAATTAAACATAGCTTCAACTCCTTTGCCACTTCTTCCTTTGAAAACTGAAATCTGTTGCCCTTCCCTTGGAAGAATGAGGGCTGTGACATGCTGTGACCACCAGAACGTGGCGGGAGTAAAACCGTGTCACTTCCCAGGCTAAGCCTTACAAGATGCCCAGCTTCTGCTCTTGTCTGCCTGGGACACTCCTTCTGGGAACCCAGCCGCTATGCAGTAAGAAGTCACAAAGAGGAGAAGCAAATTGTTTCCCACACTCACCCACGGCCCCAGTGAGTACCCAGCCGGCAGCCAGCATGAACTGCCAGCCCCGTGAGTGAGTCATCTGGGATGTTCCAGCCCATTTGACAACAGGCAGAGCAGAAGAGCTGCCCAGCTGAGCCCAGGCAACCCCAGCGTCATGTGAGACCATCAGTGGTAGGTGTTGTTTTAAAGCACTGGGTTAAGGGGTAGTTTGTTTCACAGCAATAGGTAATCAAAACAGTCTGTTTACACAGGATAATATCCTCTTGGACAGGAAAGATCTGGAAGGTAGTATATATGTGGTGCACCCAGCTCTGATGTGACCTGGCCAGATGGGAGCTCTCCACTAGTGAGATGGCTTGTCTTCTGCATCTTGGCGGGGGGCATTCCTGGGGAGGGTGGGGTATATCGGAGGGATATCTGTGGCCCCCACTGGAGTACAGTACATGTGTCTCTTTCCACAGCATTCCTAGGACACCTTCATTTGTGAACATACAATTACCTAGGTCTCCACATGCCCGATGAGGCGCTTGACTGAAGTCAGGGGACAGGTCTGTCAACCCCAGAATCCAGGAGGAGAGAGTGTTGGAATTGTTGCCCAGTGAGCTAACGGGCTGGAAAAACAGAAGCAGCTCTTTCCTACACACCCAATTTTTTTTAAATGTTTTTGTTGAATCGAGATGTCACGAATGCCTCCTTCTATTTAGTGATTTACTGAACTTATTCCTCATGAAGTTATTGGGAGAATTAAATGTGAAAATAAATGTACAGTTCTTAGCACAGTACCTGCACGATTTAGGTGCTCAATTAATTTTATTTTATTTTTATTTATGGCTGTGTTGGGTCTTCATTTCTGTGTGAGGGCTTTCTCCAGTTGCGGCAAGTGTGGGCCACTCTTCATCGCGGTGCGCGGGCCTCTCACTATCGCGGCCCCTCCCATTGCAGAGCACAGGCTCCAGACGCGCAGGCTCAGCAATTGTGGCTCACGGGCTTAGTCGCTCCGCGGCATGTGGGATCTTCCCAGACCAGGGCTCGAACCCGTGTCCCCTGCATTGGCAGGCAGATTCTCAACCACTGTGCCACCAGGGAAGCCCCTAGGTGCTCAATTAAGAAATATCCTTTCCAAATTTATAGTGGTTTTTGTTTCCACATTTAAATGGATCGTGACTCTGTAATAGGTTTATCTTTGAAAAGGCAGCTAATTCCATTGTGTTATATTAGGTGAGCATATTCGAGAGTTATATTCAAACATGTTGTTTTGACCTCATGTAGTATCTATGGGACTCCTGCTAAATCAAAGTGATCTTCATGAAGTCACGAGGGCGGGTAGATGGTCTTCGTCCATCTTGCTTTCTTAGATGGGTAAAGACTCTTCTTAAAACTGTGTTGGTATCATCATTTTTTTCAGATTGACCTTTCGCAAAAGGCAAGATGTCTGCTAGTCGTTGGGATACATAAATCTTTCATCAAGTGTAAATGGATGGGCGATCTCAGATCCATTTACCTCTGATGAAGAGGCTTGCTTACCCCTCTCTGGTGTTTATGGCCTCCTGCCGCATGTATGTTTTCCCACAGATGTGGGTAATCAAACTCTCTAAACTCTTCCTTGCTTTGGATCAATTTCCATGGCAGATTTGCCAGGCTTCTGAGTGTCCAAGAAGGCTGAATACCCTTGCACTCACCCAGGCAACGACATCAGAGCCACCTTTGAACTCCAGTTTGGAAAACAGAACTTCTTTGGGGGTGGTTTGAAGAGGCAAAGGGAGGGCTGCAGTCCTTTTTCTTGCAAGAGACTCAACCTCAATGCTACTTTTTTTTCAAAGAGAGTCGATGAGGCTGACACGCTGAGGAGGGACAGAAGTTCTATTTCTGTGGGTTCCTTAAGGCAACGGAGGAAGCTCAGTGGCCACGGGAGTCTAGTTAACGAGCAGGTTATACAATATTCATTGTGTTGAGTTTAAGTCTTCAAACAGAACGTCTAATTGCAAAAAGAAAAAAAGCTGCTAAAAAAAAAAAAAAGAAAGAAAGAAAAAAAGCTGCTAAATTACAGATGTTAAGACAACAAAGCCGGAAAATAATTCCCTCTGTTGATAAACCTGTCCTTTTGCTGCTCCCTCCACTAACTGCTCCCTGATGGGAGGCACAGTGAATCCCCATCCTCATCAGCTAGTCTCAGTAGCTCTGTTCTGGCTGAGACACTCTACAGGGTCTAAGGGGGACACTGAGACGCCTTCTCAGAGGACTGTTTTCTTGCTCCCCACAGCGGGAGTGATCCAGTTGTATTCTGCTTCAACCGAAACAAAACTGTTCTCCCCAATCCTCCTGACATGCACGATCTCGCCTCCGTCACTCCTGGCAGCTGCGTCCCCAGCAGGCTCACTAAAGGATACTTCCGTCCACTCGTGGCAAGACTGGGTATGCAGGTAGAGAAGGCCAACAGCCACAGCCATGCCCAAAGCAGCCGAAAGGCAAAGCAGGATTCCCAGCTGCAGAGTCCCGAGCTGGATCCCCAAAGGGGCCCTGGCTTCATCTTGCCCAAGCTCAGGCCTTGGGTTGGTCTTCCTGGGGTGTCCCACGTGACTCTCTCCATTGCCCTCGCTCACTTTGGGCTCCTTGTGCTGTGACTGAGGCAGGAAGCTAGCAGAGGGTCTTGATGCCTCTGACTGGCCACTGGCAGTGGGTGGCCTGGAGGTGGCAGAGGTGTGGAGGACAGGGGTTGGATTGGCCACCCTGGCCCCATGTCCAGTGAGTGCCCCAGAGGACCAGAGGCGAGGATAGGAAAGATGGACCATGTACAGAGGAGGCCTCTTCACCGTCCTGTTTGAGCCCTTCATCTTGTCCTAGAAAAGCAAAGGGAAAAAGAGAAATCAAGGGGCTGGTCTTCCCCCCAAGCAGCCACTGAACTTTGCAACTAACCTGAGTTCCTTAGAGAATCCCAGATCGCAGCTGAAAACCCAGCCTCATGCCTGCTCTTAAAAGAGCTCAGAGGGGGCTTCCCTGGTGGCGCAGAGGTTAAGAATCCAACTGCCAATGCAGGGAACACGGATTCGAGCCCTGGTCCGGGAAGATCCCACATGCTGCGGAGCAACTAAGCCCGTGCGCCACAACTACTGAGCCTGCACTCTAGAGCCCGTGAGCCACAACTACTGAAGCCCGTGCACCTAGAACCCGTGCTCTGCAACAAGAGAAGCCAACGCAATGAGAAGCCCGTGCACCGCAACGAAGAGTAGCCCCCACTCACCGCGACTAGAGAAATCCTGTGCGCAGCAACGAAGACCCAACGCAGCCAAAAATAAATACATTACATTAAATAAATAAATAAATAAAAAAATAAAGAGCTCAGAGGAAAACGTCCACGCAGATAAACATGCACTTGTTATTGATGGGGACAGGGAAGCTAATGGAAACTCCACTGAGAGAGCATGGAGGCCACTTACAAGAATAAACTTAGGGTTCTTTAAGAGGCTTCTAGACCAATATGGGTGACAGTCATCTCCAATGGCTGAAAGCTTTGAGTGTGTCTTTTTATGCAAGAGGGACCATTGAATCTTGCTGTAGGTTCCAATAAGTTTGAGTAAGGATATTATACCATGTTTTATTTTGTGTTCCTTTTAAGAGTTCAAAGGAATAGTATATCATTGGGCATGTATATTTTATATTTTCCATTGATCTAACCTCTGGGACCATACATGGTATTTTGAGGCCAATGTTATGAAGGACAGGGTGGGGGGAGGAGGAGAGAGGGCTTATTAGACCAAGCTAAGTAGGAAAACAAAACCATCAATTTCTACAATTGCCGATAACTTCAGAGACGCTGTGTATAATGAAAAGGCTGATATTGATTGGAAAAAGATGCTGTGTATATATCATACCCTTGCCTCCTTCTCTCTGATTTTGGCTACTAGTCTAATAGCTCTGATTTCCCAGCCTGGAACTTCTCACTCTGGCATCAAAAATACCAAACTTACTGCCCATGCACAACTTGGCTGTTACCTGTTCATCCCTATCCGAGGGTAGGCAAGTTTCCAATGAATCAAAGCTTGGATCATTCTGAGTCCTAAAGGGAAGGGAAAAAAGGCTGAGAAGGAGTCCCTAAGTATTGGGGTTATTTTCTTACCTTTTATTATAAAAATTTTCAAAAGAAACAAGTAGAATAATTTAATGAACCCCCAAATATTTACCACCCAGCTTCAAAAATTATTAATTCATGACCGATCTTATTTTATCTTTATTCCTACCTACCTACTTTGCCTACAGGTTTTTTTGTTTGTTTGCCTGTTTGTTTGTTTGATTTTTCCTTCAGAAATTAATTTATTTAATTTATTTTTATTTTATTTTGGAGTAGAGTTGATTAACAATGCTGTGTTAGTTCCAGGTATACAGCAAACTGATTCAGTTATACATATACATGTATCTATTCTTTTTCAAATTCTTTTCCCATTTAGGTTATTACAGAGTACCGAGCAGAGTTCCCTGAACTAAAACCTTTTTGGCTATCTATTTTAAATATAGCAGTGTGCACATGTCAATCCCAAATTCTCAACCTGCCCTTCCCCGCTGGTAACCATAAGTTCATTCTCTAAGTCTGTGAGTTTGTTTCTGTTTCGTAAATAAGTTCATTTGCATTATTTTCTTTAGATTCCACATATAAGTGATATCATATGGTATTTGTCTTTCTCTGACTTTACTTCACTTAGTATGATAATCAAAAAGCAATGTTTCTGGGGGCTTCCCTGGTGGTGCAGTGGTTAAGGACCCGCCTGCCAATGCAGGGAACATGGGTTCGATACCTGGTTTGGGAAGATCCCACATGCCGCAGAGCAACTAAGCCCGTGCACCACAACTACTGAGCCTGCGCTCTAGAGCTCGCGAGCCACAACTACTGAAGCCCACGTGCCTATAGAGCCCGTGCTCCACAACGAGAGAAGCCACCGCAATGAGAAGGCTGTGCATCGTAACAAAGAGCCCGCTCACCACAACTAGAGAAAGCCTGCGCACAGCAATGAAGACACAACACAGCAATAAATTAATAAATAAATAAGTAAATAAATAAATAAATAAATAAATAAAAGCAACGTTTCCTATCACTGCTATGTATACTGATAAAATTACATTTGTTGGAAACACTGGAGTTTGGAGTTGGAGAGGGAATGGGGGTGGGTGGTAACGTGAAGATGGCAGCAAAGACTCTGAATGCTTTTATTGATTTATATAATTTATATTTATATATTATATATATTTACATATTATAAATGTATGTATCTAAAATATAAAACCTATATTTATATTTTATTTTATTTATAGCAGCATCTCAAAGACCTCACCCTGTCCAAGACAGTACAGTTTCCCCAGGTAATTTATATATCCAGCCCTTCTGACCAGTGGCTTTTCTACAATCAGTGTTTCTCACGCACTAAAGAATAAATATGATTGAGATCTTTTTCTGTCTGACTCCAAGAAGGTTCCATTTCCTCAGCACCCTTGTGTTTGGCCTCATCCCACCACCTGTCCCGAATGGCCCACCCCCTGGCCCATTACCCGTGGTGGGTGCTAGGGCTGGAAGCAAAGCTCTCTGAGGAGAATCCCCTGATGGCCATGAACCTCTCCAGCCCACGAACATCCAGGGATGGTTCCAGGGTTGGGGTGCTGTCCCCGCTGGGTTGGTGGCCATCGCTGACTACGGCAGCTATGTGTGAAGATGCTTGGAATGGAGTCTCTGCAGCCCCAGGAAATTCTGTCACCTGAACATTGGCAGGAACAGGATCTAAGCTGTCCTCTTCTGCAGCTCCAGGGACGGCCACAGCAGAGACATCTGTGCGCTGCTGAGGAAGAGTGACGGGGACCCTGGGGGCCAAGCGGAGGCCCAGAGACACTACAGGGAGAGAAGGAGAAATCGTTCCTTTTATCGATTAGCACACACAGCCAGGACAATGGGTTGAATGCCAGAGAATTTAACGTGCCTGAGGACAGACCATTAAGTGTGAACCATTCAAAAGCATCACCATAAGGATGATCTGCTCAGTAGTAGAAACTCCTGACCAAGCAGCAAAGCACCTGAATTCTCATGTCTTTTTAAAGAGTAAGCTCCTTGCCCTTCCGGGCTTGTGCATTCTTAACAGTCACCAATCAGAGAACATAGAAACCGCTGTGACCACTCTATGTGTTCTCACTTCTGCCAAAACCTGCTTCTAGCTAGAAAATAAAATGGAATCCCACAAATCACGGATTTTTTAAAGCCCTAGTATATCATTCTTGCCATAGTGTATTAACGCAAAAATTTCCCCAGTGATGGTAAGGACTCAAGCCTGTGCTATGGGCAGAGGTGGGATCACTGCCCTCCACTGTCTCCTTTCCTATCTGTGATTACCTGACATGATGGCCCAGAGCATTAGAAATAGCTTCACAGAGGGGAGCAAACAAACAAGCACAGGTTTTGGAATCATTGTCTGGGTTCAGCTCTTCGCTCTGCTAATTCCTGATTTGGGGTAAGTCCTCCAGAGTGTCAGTTTCTTCTTTTGCAAAATGAGACCAGTAATGGTACCTACAGCCTAGGACTGTGGCAGGGGTAAAGTGAAATCATTGATGTAAACGCATGCAGCACAGTGCCTGGTACAGATACGACGTGCACTATGTGTTTACCACGATGATGAGTAGGGCGACCACGATGTTGTTCACAGAAAAGTGCTGGCAGAAGTTTCTCTGGCCAGGGCTCCTACTGGGTTGGATTGAATTCTTTCTTTCTCTCTCTCTCTCTCTTTTTTTTTTTTTTGGTGACACTTTGTTCTAATGTCTTCATTACTCAAAAATATCGAGATTGAAGTGAAAAATAAAGAAGGCTTACACAGACACGCAGAATTTAGCAAAAATTCTGACAGTTTTAACTCCTGCCTGAACTCTAAATGCTTTCAGACACTTTCTGCAGACCCACTGCATGCTGGGCATCTTTCCAGGTGCTGGGGATGCAGAAGTGATGACGATTGCTAACTGTTGCTTCTGAATTCAAAATCTAGGGGACAGACTCCTAGATGCCCAACCTTATAAATCACAGTGTGATGAGAGCTTCAATACCAGAGCTAAAGAAAGCAATTACATTTGCCTACCAAGAAGTAAGGGGAAAAGGCTCACAAAGGAGATATTTGAACTGCTCCTGGAAAGGTAAATAGTTCATCATGAGGAACAGTTCCGTTTAAGGAAATATCAGAAGCCAAAACATGGAGATATAAAAGTAGGTCATGCCTAGTGCAGTTGGGTAGGACCCCAAAGTGTTCCAAGGCTCTGATGGAAAATAAGTTTGAGAGACACAATATACTATCTTCCCAATGGGACAATGTGTCACTCACATTTGGCAACTGAAGTCTTCTTACAGTTAAAAAATCCATTTAACTTTGTTAGATGACACCTCCCCCAATGTGTGCGCATGTACACACGCACGCACACACACATTCGTTTTTCCCTTGGGAAGTGCTGGGGTTTGCATAGAGGAATGGGTAAGAAAACAGGCAGGAGCCAAGCGGACGAATGTGAGAAGCATGATAAGGAGTCTACCCTGTAGCTGCTCAGATTGGCGTCCGCCACCCCCCCAGGGGACAAGGTGCCAGCGGGGTCAACCATCGGAGAGACTTTACAGTACCAACGGGACCCATCTTCCTGAAGCCTCACTACTATTCCTATTCATCTTAAAACAAACATGCCTGGGATCAGAATGCAACATTTCACATGATTTATAACATGAAACAGGAGACTTCAAACCTATGTTGGATTTGCAGGGTCTTCTTAAGGCCATGCTCTCAGACCCTGAGACCTTTTCTCTGCTTTTAGGAGTATCTTGGTGAAAAGGTTGGAGGAGCAGTGCTGGGCAATGTGGAGAAGACAAAGGTTTTGGTCACAGGCAGAGATGGAGGGTGGCCCAGGGTTGGCTCTGAGTCTGGGTCTGCTAGACTAGCAAAGTCAGGGATTCATATCGGATCCTGGCCTCACCATGTTAGCCCGGAAAGGAAAGTGGAATTGAATGGATTAAAGGTTGGATCTTCTGTGCAGGTGATTGGATGCCTTTATGAAGGCATCAGAGTGCTTAACTAGAAATAAATAATGAAAATGAGTTCCATTTCACCAGGAATTTTCAGGTGGGTCAGACATTCTCTAGCTGGTTAGGGTTTTTTTCATTGTCTATTTTTGTTTGTTTGTTTTCTCAGAAGTTCATGGGCCAATGGAATCTAAAGTCACGTGGTGAGCCAGGAAAAACATCCATTGCCATCGAAACAGCCTCTCGTTCCTGATTCTGTTCTACAACCCAAGCTGCAAAGAGCCATCTACCTACCTCGGAAAGTAACAATCAAAACTGGATGAACTTACATAAAAAAAGAAAAAAGGGTTATTTCTTTCTGGTGTTCCCTGTGCAGCCTCAGGGGACTGGGGAAAACAGCTGAAATATCGTGGTGATTTGTTAAGCGTGGGAGTGGGGGAAGGTGTATGGCTATTTTTTTGGTTTTGCAGCTCAGTTCCAATGCTTCGTGGCCCACCTTCACCTGTGAGATTGAGCCGGACAGAGTGTGTTTGCTGCAGCGAACGCTGAACTTGCAAGTGTCCTCTCGACCCCCACCCATTGTTGTGGGATCACGTCCCCAGGAACTGTTGACACTCCCAAGGCAGGTGTCTATTGGTTGGGTCCCAGGAACTGGAAACTGGCTGGAGTCACTCTTAAGTGAAAATTCGTAACTGTGAAAATAATGCTGCCAACCAGGCTGGTGAATGCAGTGGCAAGCTGTACCTGGGGCGGTTCCTTCCATGCCCTCCGGCCTCTGCCCAGGGGCTGGCATAGGTGAGCCAGGCTCCACGTGGCTGTCGGAACTAGCTCTACTGTGTGTCTGTTGAGACACGACAGGTGATTCAATCCTTGCCCAGTAAACGAAATATGACTGGACCACTGATAAACTGTGGAGAAAGAAAGCAGAGTGATTTGAGGATTTAGTTTCCCTTAAATCATACCTCGGGCTGTCCTGATAGAAAGGAGAGAACAAACAAAAAGATAAAGAAGAACCCAAGCCTACATGGACAGAACTTAGCGAGAGATGATTGTGTTACTCCCTCGGGTGACTTCATTCTTTTTAAAAACAAAAGCTCAATAGCAGCAAATAATTAAAATAAGAGACAATAGGTACAAATCAATTACCCTCCTGAATAAATGCAATCATTAAGAATCTCCTTTTGACTAAAAGGTGTCTTCTAGAACCGTCGACTCAAAAGGTTTCATCTTCAACTGTGATCATTCGCCATTACTGGTATGTCATGAATTGAATTACAGCTTTCATTGAAAATTTTATAAATCTGTTGTACAATTGTATAATCCTATTGGAATTGTAAACGCTATTGAAAATGAGAGATAAATCATTCATATTCTAAATAATATTTTGAATACATAATGCCTTTCTTCAGTAAAAATCATTTGCACCAACATGATCTCATTCATTCCCCCCCCAAATTTCACCAAATTAGGGATTATTGGCAAGTACCATTTTTCTCACTGTAAGTATTCATAAGGCAGTTATAAAAATGTGATGAATTTAGCTGAGATCACCCAGAGAGTTAAGGGGCAAGTAAAAGTCATGGTTCGTTGTCATGTCAAGGTTATGGTGGGAAAGGATCCTGGGAGGTGAGAGAATGTAGGAGGACTTGAGAGATGCTTCTCTCAAAAGGAAATAACAGTTTCTGAACTACTTCTTCTGTAGCACAGAGCAGCTATGACAGTAAATCTAAAAATACAAACGGAGGGGCTTTGAGAAATAAAAGTAACTGTACAGATTGAAGGCCTTCAGGCACCACACATCCCTTGCATTGGAACCAAAGTCCTGGCAGGAGCCGGTTACACTAACAGTCGAGTGGGTCCTGGCCTTTCCAGATGGGCAAAGTCGTCAGGGCACAGGGTTGTCCTCCTTGTTTGTCCTTCCTGCTGTGTTAGGCCACCAGGAATGGATGGAAGGAAAGAGGACCCTGAGGGGCGGGGGACACACACCTCATCTCTCACGTACCCCAGTGCAGAGCGGACAACCATGGGGTCTGGATGTCTCCACCCTTGGGCACAGCCTCCCTCTTCTGTATATGAGGGTGTAGGGGAAAGAAACTGAGGAATACATACCCTTTCCTAAAAACCAAAAAAAAAAAGAAGTTCTCTTTCTTGGTACATGTGAGTGAAAAGAGGGACAAAGCCACGGTCTCATTTTGAGGACCGATGATATTTGTATAATGCTCACAGTTTCCGGGAACTGGTCCACGCAGTTGGCATATACTGGCTCCTTCGTCCTTATGCAGCACTACGAGGTGGGTGCTGTCATGATCACACCCATCTGGTGGACATTAGGCCGAAGCACGGAGCCCTCAGTGGCTCTGCCCAGGCCCAGGAAGTGCCCACTGTCTGCCTGCCTCTGTCTCCCTCTTTCTGGGCTCTCTCCCGACTCTCCCACCAGCAGCTCTTTTGTCCCCTAGTGAGAATATCCTGGAGAGATTGGCTAAGGTTCATCTGTGTGCAGGGAGGAGGGACGTCACACATTCCTGGACCATGGATAACAGCACAGAGGGGAGTTAGGACAATTTTTTTTAGTCCCCCCCATAGAGACACTCCAGTTGGGGCAGCCCCAGTGACCCTGTCCTTGTTATAAGGTGGAGGGTGGGAGGTAGGAAGCAAGAAGGAAGGGAGGAGAAGCCCCCTCTCTTCAAAGTGGAAGCTCAGTTACCAAGAACCAGAACTTGACTCTCTTACAGGAACCTGACGTCCCCTACGGCGTGGGCGGGGGTCCGCCACGCAAACGACAGATTTCTCTTCCGGGACTTGTCCACGTGGGTGACTGTGTCAGCCTCTTCAAAACAAGCCATCGGTTTGGAATGAGGAGGAGTGAAAGCAAAAGTGCCAGCTATCTGATGATCAGACTCTCTTCGGGCCTGAAGTAGAAAGCCCATGAAATCACGACTGCTCCACACAGCCACTTCAACAGAAAACATCCATTCAAGGTCAACACACTTGAGGAAGTTCCACTTGGTGACTTTACATGCGTATTTTCAAAATGAAAAGCTTAGGACCAGCCCAGCCCCCCAAAAGTAAACAATTCATTAGGGGAAAAAAAACGGTTGAAGTGCTATTTCACACCCAAAATAAATTCCATTTGTAAAGATGGAATATAAAAGATATGTAAAAATGAAGTACAAAAGAACTAGAAACAATAGTTTGGCTTTTTTTTTTCATTGTTGTTGTTTTGTTTTGTTTTTGCTTTTGTTTTTGTTTTTGTTTTAATATTGGAGTTAGGAATGCCTCTCTAAGCAAATTCAGTAGCCATAAAGGAAAAGATGATTTCTTAAAATTCTCAATATAGAAGAAATAAAAAAAACAAATGATAAAATGAGAAAGGTATTTGTAAGATACAACAGACAAATATACAAAGAGTTATGGTGAATTAACAAAAAGATGGCCAAACTGAAAATTATCAACAGACACAAACAGAAAATAAACAAGCTCAATCATAATTTTTAAAACAATTATAAATGAGACTATTTTATACCTATCATGTTAACAAATTTCAAAATGTGTAATTATAACCAGTATTGATAGGCCAACAGAAAAACTAGGGCACTCATTCAGTAGTACTGGAACTGTAAACTATGCAACTCTTTGAGGGGGTAACCCGACAATATTTTCCATATTTTTTTATTCCTCACACTAATCAGTAGAACAAAATGATTGGATAAAACCATATAGAGAGGGTAAATTTCATTTCCATTTATCACCTCTAATTCCCATCAAAAGAGTTAGCATACATCAAAAAGGAATGGAGCCAACCGTGCTGATGTGTTTGAGTTCACTGTAGCTATTAAATAGATACTTTCCTGTCTACGCTTAGCTACTATCTTCAACATCAGTAGCTTTCTTCTTTTTTTAACTTTATATTTTATATGGGAGTATAGTTGATTAACAATGTTGTGTTAGTTTCAGGATGGAGGAGGGGTATTTATTGGTTGAGGGTAGCCCCCTCAGGGGTGTGTATATCTATGTATAACTGAATCACCTCAGTAGCTTTCTTTCTTTTTTTTTCTATCTTTTTTCTTATCGGAGTATAATTGCTTTACAATGTTGTGTTAGTTTCTGCTGTACGAGGAAGTGAATCAGCTATATGTATACATATACCCCCTCCCTCTTGGACCTCCTTCCCACCCCCTGCCCTCCCACCCCTCTAGGTCATCACAGAGCACTGAGCTGTGCTCCCTGCACTATATACCACAGGTTCCCACCAGCTATCTGTTTTACACATGGTGGTGTATATATTTCAATCCCAACCTCCCAAACCATCCCACCCTCCGCTTCCTCCACTGTGTCCACCCACCCGTTCTCTACGTTCGCCTCTCTATTCCTGCCCTGCAAATTGGTTCATCTGTACCATTTTTCTAGATTCCACACATATGCGTTAATATACGATACTTGTTCTTCTCTTTCTGACTTCCTTCACTCTGCATGAGTAGCTGTCTTTCCTGCTTTTTCCAGCTGGCATCTTGGGAGCTTGGTCCAAGGTGGGCAGGTGTGACTCTGAAGTGTGTGTATGTGTGTTGGGAGGTGGGATGGATGGTGGAAACACCCCTGGGGGGCTACTCTCAACCAATAAATACCCCTCCTCCATCCTCCCAAGGGATGATTCACAGGTGTGTTTCCCGTGGTTTCTCAGAGGGTCCCCACTGGAACTGGGCCCCAGTGCATTGCCCACAGCAGTCACCCACTCTATTTGACACCTCTTATTAGTATTTCGTTATTCCCTGTCACCCTTTCCCCTCTCTCTCATCTATGCTTCCTGGATCACTCCGCAAATAAACCACCTGCACTCAAGTTCTCGCTCTCAATTTGTAGGCACCTGACCTAAAATAGCAGGAAACGCTCTTTTCACTCCTCAAATAATTTTAGTTTTAAATAAGGAGGAAAAAAGTCTATTTCTCACACATCCTTGATATGTGACGTTTGTTCAGGGTAACTATATTTATACCTTATAATAAAGACAAAATAATTTTTTATTGTAAGGTCATTTGTGTCTTCTTCTCTTATAAAGATTAATATCAATATAGAGATTAGTTATATGATTTTCATGATACAAATATTTCATGCTTCATAGCTGCAACTAGGGATTATCATACTAAGTGAAATAAGTCAGAAAGAGAAAGACAAATACCATATGATATCACTTACATGTAGAATCTAAAATAGGGCACAAATGAAACTATCTACGAAAGAGAAACAGACTCACAGACATAGAGAACAGACTTGTGGTGGCTAAGGAGGAGGGGGGATGGGGGAGGGAAGGATTGGGAGTTTGGGATTGGCAGATGTAAACTATTACATATAGAATGGATAAACAACAAGGTCCTACTGTAGAGCAGAGGGAACTATATTCAATATCCTGTGATAAACTATAATGGAAAAGAATATAAAAAATAATGTATATATGTGAATAACTGTCACTTTACTGTACAGCAGATATTAATACAGCATTGTAAATCAACTATGCTTCAATAAAAAAATATTTTTTTTAAACTCACAAATATTTCATGCTTGTTTTTGTCTACATAATTTCTTCTTAGGATTAAGCCAAACTTTAGCCCAGGAAACTCCTACCTGGGACAAACACAACTTGGAATTTGTCACTAGGGCCCAGGGGCTCCTGGGGGGTCTCTCAAAGCCTCTCCCATACATCCCCGAAGCCGTGTCACCCGGTGAGTAGGAAGAGCTGCCGCTGAGAATGGTGATGTGGTGGGTCCTGGGGTTCTGAGGCTGGGCTGGAATGTGCTTGGGGTGCATGTCCACACAGGCCACCGAGCCGGCCCCATGGGAAAAGGCAGAGGAGCTGGATGCCAGGCAGAGAGCGGCACAAGCCCAGCCTGCGAGGGCAGCGGGGACCCTCATCCTGCCCTCTCCTGTGCCCTGGTAAACAGCAGCTTCAATTCAGATGCTATTTAGGAAAACGATACGCTGTCTTCCTGAATGGGCCTGACCTGAATCCCACACTGCCTTTAAACCTGAAATACCTTTGGTATGACCTCCCCAGATCGTAAGCACTCAAGGTCAAGATCAAACAGATGCGCCGCATTACTATACATAAAATAGATAACCAACAAGGACCTACTGTAAGAGCATAGGGCATTGTACTCAACATTTCGTAATAACCTATAAAGGAAATAATCTGAATAAAAATAGATGTACACGTATAACTGAATCAGTGTGCTGTGTACCTGAAACTAACACAACCTTGTAAATCAACTATACTTCAATTAAAAAAAAAAGAAAGTATATCTCTTAAAAATAGCATTTAAAAAAAAACAAACAAAAAAATCCATGTGGACATGATCAATACATATAGCTAGAACAACTTTTAACTAAAAGGAATTTCAACTGAAATAAAGTTTAAATGTGAAAAATGAAACCACAAGGAAAAAAATAAGATGTTCCAGACTGTAGGAAGCATTTCATTTCTAAACCCTTTTTTTTTTAAACCTCTCTTCTTGTAATTTTTTTTTTTGTAAGAATGTTTCTTTTTAAAGAGAGGCTATACTAATTACATCAAAGAAAAAAGACCAGAACATGTTTGAATCCTACTGTGGACTCCTTACATCCTGATATCCAAGGACAATGTGAGCTGTAATATATTATGGCTGAAATGAGACACCCAATATTCCAATATGGGCAGGCAGCTTGGCATATGGTGACTTGGTTTCTCTCTCTAATTGCAGATTACAGAGTTAACTGCTACATATCTTCTGCCAACTGTCAGTTATTTAGAGGAGACTGCTAAATTGGCAATGCTTTGATAGCCCCTGTCCTTTCTCCTGTTGATGATTTTTAATTATTTCACTCCTTTCTCACAGAGAAGATGAGCAGAGAAACTTATACCCAAGCCCATCCACTCTATACTTTGTTAAATATACTGGGAAAAAAAAAAAAAAAAAAAACCACAAAAAAAACTGGCTCAGAAATAGAATAAAATGTTTGGGCAAAATAACATTTAGAGAGTAAATATTTTTGTTTACACCTCGGACGCCCATCCACAGAAGGAATTAAAAGTTGATTGTCAAAGAAGTTCACGGATGAAAGTAAAGTGGGAAATAGCAAATAAGACAGATGAAAAGCTCTCTGAGTAAAAATCCAGGACTAGCAGGCATTTTTTAAAAATAGCCATTTGTTTTTATAGTCCTATGTACATGTATTTTAGAAGTTCTGCTAATATTGTGATCTAAGGAGCAATGCAAAGCAACAACAACTCCCCTCTCTAACAAGCTGGTTTGAAAAGGTAAAAATAAAATGTAAAACTTTGGTGAAATTAGCTATAAAAGCAGTAGACTAAGGAGGTAAACCATACAACCAAATCATCGTGTCATCTACTGCCATCCTATCTGCACACACCACCGCCACCTTTACACCGACCAGACACATGGGACCAGAGTATGATCTATTGTATAATGGGAATCTCTCGGACTTGTCCTAAGAGTCCTCAGACAATACCTTTCTCTGCTAGGTTTGTTCTCCATAAGGCAGTAAAAGTCAAAACCCTTTCACCACAAAGGGCCATTCCTACCGATTTCCAGACACATTAGAAGATGATGAACAAGGAGCTGTAAAAGCATATTCTCAGCTGAGGAGACCCAGGGCCCTTCTCGTTTCCTTTCAGAGGGGCCACGTAGACAGCCCCGGGGAGCTCTTGTTGATGGCGGAAGCTGGTCTCCTCCCCACAGAGGCAGATTGAACACAGATGCCTACGGAGGAAGCGGGGTGAGTGCCACATCCCGCAGATCACCACTGAAGCCATAAATTTCATCCTCCCCCTATCCTTAGATCTCGAAGTTTCTTTCCCACCAGCACTTTGTTGTCTACCTGAACCAGAAAAACATCCACTTACCGAGGAATACACTTTCCTCCTGGATTGACGCAACAGTTTCCACTCTCAGAGCTGCAGAGACACATCCTTTCAACAAGTCCTTTCTTCCCCCTTCAGTTTCTCCTCCAATGGGCAGGATAACAGCTGTTACCACTAATCCTCAGCGTCCCCAGGAACTCTCCTTCGGAGTCCAAATCCAGCCTTAATCGCATTGGTTTCTTTAAGATCAGAGACACATCCTCATGTACAGTTTCCACATCATCATTGTTCAAGCCTGTCTGAAGAACTAGAAAGAACTGGGACTGGTTTTGCATACGACTTCCTTTGGCATCCTCAGCAGGAGCCGGATGCCTTCATCTTGGTCCCCCCTGCCAAGGGGAGAATGATCGAATCAAACAAATCTCAGAGATCTCTGCTTCTGGGTCAACGTGGGCTGAAGAAGTTGTCCCGGGTGAAGTAGGATTGAGGTCTTGGCCAGGGTGCAATGTTTGGTACAAAAATGTCCCACATAGCACACTCCCTCCCCATCAGTTGCACTTAAGCTGGAATTCACACATGCGCATGCGTATGAAGATCGTTGGAGACACTTGACACTAGCGCAGAGCCGTAGATCAGCGGATCTCAAAGTGGGATCCCCAGAGTACAACACTGTCATCACCTGGAAACTTGTTAGAAGTGCACATTCCTGGACCTCACTCCAGACCCACTGAAAAAGAAACTCTGGGGTGGGACCCAGCAATCTGTGACTCAGGTGATTCTGACATGAGCATAATTTGAGAAGCACTGGTATAGATTCCCCAGGTTTCTTTCCAGACCTGTGAAATCAGACTGTGCAGGAGAGAGTTCTGGAAATCCATATTTTTACTACACACCCAGGAGACAGGAGAGTCTTTGACCAGGCAAGTTAGGAAAACACTGAGTAGAAGAATCACCACCAAACCTCTAGAGGCTCCATCCCACCTGGAGGTTTATTAATAAAGAGTCAGGCTTCTGAAAAGACACTGGACTCACTACAAGCGTCATGCATATAGGTATCTGAACTCTAAGTTGGTGTTAGGCACTTATTTAGGCAAAAACAAAGATGAATCAGACACGAATCCCAACCCATAGATATAGCAAAATGGAGGAGACTCACAGGACTACGGAGTGCATGATTCTATTTATATAACATTCTGAAAAAGGCAAAATTGTAGAACAGAAACAGGTCAGTGGTTGCCAGGGGCTGGGGTCAGTGGGAAGGAGTGACTCCAAAGGGCAGCAGGAGGGAATCTTCTGAGGGATGGAACTACTGTGAATCTGAATCAATTGTGGTGGTAGTTACACAACTGTACCACCTTGTTAAAACTCACAGACTGTGCACCAAAATAAGTGGATTTTACTGTATGTACATTAAAAAAGTAGAATAAGCAAAAATGGACGTGACAAATCTACATAAGTAACTATTAGGCAAATGACACGTGGGATTCCAGAAAGGACTTATGAGATTAACTCTAGGAGAATCCAACATCCCTGTGGACCTTACATTTGAACTGCACCTTAAACAGTGAGCAACATTTTGCCTGCCAACAAAGAATGGAGAACATTCTAGAATAAGAAGGACGTACTGAATACTGTTTATGACATCTCCTGACTACAGCCCATTGTAGAGTCTCACTGTTCAAAGTGTGGTCCAAGGGCCAGCAGCACCAGTGTCACCTGGGAGCTCATGAGAAATGCAGAATCTCTGGCCCCCATGGCAGAGCCACTGAGTTGGTTTCTGCATTTTCACAGGCTCCCCAGAGAACCTGCCAGATCTCAGCCCTTGGAAGAGCCCCTTTATACTGTATGACATTGCCCCCTCCCTACCATGACTGATCGGTCAGAGGTGGTCACTTTACCCAAGACGAGTCAGTCACCGATGGGGAAGCAACCGACCAGGCTGCCTTGAGAATGCAGACTTTTCAAGAAACACATCATCTGAGCTAAAAGGATACAGAAAGTGAGGACTGGAACAGGTGACATGCCCAGCCCAGCCAAACTGCACTTCTGAGAGCTCTCTCTCTGTAACATCCTCCTTCCCCTTTATTGCAACTATGTGAGAGCGCTTTTGTGTGTTTGCTTGTTTGTCTTTGTTTTTCCGCCTCTGAGACTTGACCATGGAGTCCTGAGAAGGGCCTGGCATGTCTGAGAGATGCCCAGAAAGAAGGCCCTGAGGGAGAGGAAAGCAAGGCTGAGAACTGTGGTAGCAACCGAACGCTGAAGGGATTTGCACATCATAGTATTAGGAGGTTCAGCCGCATTCAGTGTGAAGTCAGGAGCTTCCACGGCTGTTTAAGCAGTAGAGTAGGCAGGCAGGCAGTGGGATCCCTTAAGACAACTTTGGAGGAGAACGGAGCCCAGGGGCTGTGGAGGAGGCCACGGTATTGCAGGTCAGTCAGAAAGGGTGAGGTGAACAGTCACAGTGGGGATAACAGGAGGGAGGGACTCAGGAGGCCATTTGGAGATGGACTTGGTAGCATCTGGTGACCGACTGGATGCAGGGTGTCCTACACAGAGAACAGACTTGTGGTTGCCGAGGGGGAGGGGGGTGGGGGAGGGATGGATTGAGAGTTTGGGGTTAGCAGATGCAAACTATTATATACAGGATGGATAAACAAGGTCCTACTGTACAGCTCAGGGAACTATATTCAATATCCTGGGATAAACTATAATGGAAAAGAATATGAAAAAGAATGTATATATGTATAACTGAGTCACTTTGCTGTACAGCAGAAATTAACATAACAGTGTAATCCAACTATACTTCAATAAAGTTTATTTTTAAAAATTAAAAAATAATAAATGCAGGATGTCCTAGAGAGAATCCTAGCATGGGTGGTGCTGGGTAACAGGAGGTGGGGCTCCAGAAAGGGCAGCAGTTGGACCGTTAGGCCTAGTCTCCGCTCCAGGTAATGAAGTGAGTGACTTAATGGGCAAAGCACCGACTCGGAGACCACAGTTCCAGGCCCGTAATGTCGGTTTGGGGGCCAAGTTGCTCAGGCCGTCACGTCAAGTGCGAGACCGTCTGCCCTGCAGACACCAGAGGAGGTCGAGCTCCCTCGGCCAGGACGCCGGTGCTCCCCGTGCAGGGTGAAATCACGCTGATAGACTCTGACTTCTCCAAACCTCTGTCCCACCAGGAAAGAGGAAATCTCAATCTTCTGTTAAGTCAGCAGAGACTCTGGGGGGCTCAGAAACCTAGGGTCAGGGCCTTCCATCGCCGCTGCTCATAAGGTCATTTGAAGGCTCTGGCTCAGGTGCTCTGGTGCAAAGAAAGTCTCAAGTCTCCAGCCAGGCTGGGCTTCGACCTCCCCAGATGCACCATGTGGCCTTTGCCCTCTGAGGGTCTCCCACCCCCTCTGCCGGGTCCCCCGTGAGTGGGGCACAGATTCCTGCTGCTAGGAAAGAGGGGGTGTGGCCAACCTCTTCACCCCTCTCCACTCCCTTCCTAGTCTGGGAATAACTGGCTATCTCCCCTCCCACGGCCCCTCCCCACTATTCCCAGCCAACTCCCCATCCCGGTCACCTGGTATAATCTACCTACCACAGAGAGAGGGGTAAGGTGCCGACACTTCTGCTTTAGCCCCGTAACAAATACGCCCTCTGATGTAGTGATTCTCAAAAGGCCAGCCCCCAAGTTAGAGAGGGGATGGCAAGCAGCTGGAGAGAGCCCACACACGGCTCAGTAAATAATCCTGCCATTCATCCAGGTACTAAGTGTTCCTGTTGGTGGAAACCAGGAGGACACCTTATCAGAGGCATGACCTTCATTGCCTGCCTCACTCACAGCCTCCGCTGGGTTGGCAGGACTCCCTGTGCCACATTCTGGACATTTAGCCAATTAGCTCGCGAACACTCACACCACCAGAGGGCCGTACTACTGTTAGCCCATTTTACAGGAGAGGAAACTGAGCCCCTGTGTCTAACTTGCCAAAGGTTCCAGAGCTTCCAGGCTGTGACAGACGTGGTCTCTCCCCACAGCTCTGCCACTGACTCCCTTTATAACCTCCTCCAAACATGAGGACAACCGTCCTTCTTGTACGTCCATCCCCATGTTCTGTGCGGTTTCAGTGAGGTGATAAAGAGTAAGCAGGGAGCCCTCGGCACGGGTTGGACACAAAGGAAGGGCTCAGAGCATGTTTGTTTGGGGAAGGAGAAAGCGGGCTGAGCTGCAGAGAGGATGGAGCTGGTTCACAGAGAGGAGAGGCTTCTTGCCAGGCAGCCCTCGGGGGGCAGGGGTGTGAGGGGTGTGATTGTGAGGAAGCGAGAACCAGAGTGGGGCTGAGAAAGAGGGTATCCAGCATCTGGGCTCCACGGGCGTTCCTATCCCTATTCGGATCTGGGTGTACAGGGAAAGCAAGAAAACATTGCTTTCTGTTTGAATCTGCTGGAGTCATTTCACACTGGCAATCTGGCTGGACTTGATACATTAAGTGACTAAGTGGTTACATTAACATCCCATGGCCCCCGACTAGAAGAGTTACATTAACGTCACACACAAGAAAATTCTCTTTCATGGTGGGTTTTATGGTTATAAATCGGCAGCTCTGTGTCCTTCGGTAAAGCACTTAACTTCTCTGTGTTGCCTCCGGTGTAAAATAAAAGGTTTGAATTAAATGATACCTCAGATTTCTTCCAGATAGAAAATTATACATATGTTTACTTTTATTTTAGTCCTGAAGGCATAGAATGAGCTATCCTTAGAGCCTCTTGGGATGACATGGACCAAGTCTGGCACGTGATGATGGCCACAGCCACACCACCTGCATCCTCCAGGTAGGGGAGCAGCCTTGGAAAAGTGTTTCCCAACCTCCATGGAATCCTCAGAGAGGAAGGACCTGCCAAGTTCACCAGCCCAGTCCCATCCTTGGGACATTTTCTTCATGTTTAGAGGTCTCTGAAAGGGAGAAATGGAGAATGTGCCTTTGGTAACTTATTTTTTAAAATATTTATTTATTTATTTAGGCTGCGCCGGGTCTTAGTCATGGCATGAGGGATCTTTTAGTTGCAGCATGTGGGCTCATAGTTGCAGCATGCAGACTCTTAGTTCTGGCACACAGACTCTTAGTTGTGGCATGCATGCGGGATCTAGTTCCCCGACCAGGGATCGAACCTGGGCCCCTGCATAGGGAGCATGGAGTCTTACCTACTAGACCACCAGGGAAGGCCCTGCCTTTGGTAACTTATTAACACCCTTTGTCCCTTTTTCATGCCTTGGTCATGAATTTCCATTGACATTGATTGGTGTCTGTAGGCAGATATGGTTATTCTAGTATCGTTACTGTGGTGATCATTGTAATATTCAGAAATAAAAATTTTATTAAAAAACCTACAGATTTCTGGAGTTCTGGGACAATCAGTGTAAGAAAAGAGAAAAATTTTCACAATTTTCTTTGAACTCGACTTTAATTTACTTAAAAATGGGAAATTGATGGACATTTATGTAAATGTCACAGGCTTGTCGACTTGCTTCCTTCTCCATGCTGCCATGCTCTTTCTTCCATTGGAAAAAAATAATCTTTCGGTGCTTTTTTTCTACCCAATTATCCTCTCCTGTATTCTCCCTGTTAAAGAACAATACAGACTAACAGGACTTTAAAACAAATCAATAGTTGGATAGTTGAATTTGCAAAAAAGTACTCACAGAGAGTTGGCTAATGTAAGAAAGTATCAGCAGTATCTCTTCTCTCTAGGAGTTAACGTTTTACTTGGGGTGGGGTGGCAGGATATAGAAGAAAGAAGTCAGACGGCAAGTTAGTTGTGTGGCCTTGGCAAGTTAATTAATGTTGATGAACCTCAGTTTTCCCATCTGTGAGATGGGGAGATGATTAGATTTCTTACAAGGATACTGTAAGGACTAGGTGTCCTTGTATAATGATGCATAGCAATAAATCACAGCTGTTATCAGAAGGGAGATTAAAGCCAGGCTACCAGAATTTAGAGCAGAGAGAGGTATTTCAACTAGAAACAAGAAAAGATGGTGGATCTTAGAGGTTAGGTGGGGTTTGGATAGATAGAGAAGGGTAGTAGAACATTCAAAGCCGGAGAAAGAGATTGAACAATGGTGTGAAAGTGGGAAAAAACGGATTGCGTTAGTTGTAATTATCTGGAAATAAAATGAGGCACGCCTGATGTAGGGTGATGGAGCCAGTGATGCTGTTGGGAGGAAATGGAAGTAAAGGGAAGAGTCAGCAAGATTTGGAGACTGTTTGTATAGAGACAAAGGAGGGGTTTTTAAAAATTGGTATTTTGGGCTTCCCTGGTGGCGCAGTGGTTGAGAATCTGCCTGCCAATGCAGGGGACACGAGTTCGAGCCCTGGTCTGGGAAGATCCCACATGCCACGGAGCAACTAAGCCCGTGAGCCACAACTACTGAGCCTGCGCGTCTGGAGCCTGTGCTCCGCAACAAGAGAGGCCGCGATAGTGAGAGGCCCGCGCACCGCAATGAAGAGTGGCCCCCACTCGCCACAACTGGAGAAAGCCCTCGCACAGAAACGAAGACCCAACACAGCCAAAAAAAATAAATTAATTAATTAAAAAAAATTAATAGACTTTATATTAAAAAAATTGGTATTTAGAAAGCCTGAACGAAAAATATCACCTACATCTGAAATAGGGAAGATAGCGATCAATCTTAGACATGCTGAAAATGCCCTCTCAGCATCATCCACTCCTCAGCCAACCTTTCCTAAATGCCTACTAAGTGCAGGCCATGTACACAGGGCTGGGCTATCAAGATGAATAACACAACATCTGCCTTTGTAATGCTGGAGATGGAGACTAAAGCATCAGCAGATAATCACAAAACTATGGGATAAATGATCAGCAGAGATAGAATCACATATGACTACGGAAGTACAGAGAAGGAGTATCTGGGGGTTGGTGAAGAATTTCCTTTTCCCTTTTCAAAAAACCCAAACACTCACATCTTGTGATTGGATGCCAAAAATTAGGCTCAAAGATCAGTCTTCAAATAATTCGTTTATGACTGTTCTGTAGCCTTTTTTAAGTGTCCTATACCTTGTATACTCTTTATCCTCATGTGGCCACTTGGTCCCCCTCACTGCCCTGCATTGCAACTGATCGGCTTTGTGTGTCTTATCTTCTCTACCAACCAAGCGCTAAACCCCTGGAGGGTAGGATTCATCTTAAAGTTGCTAAGCTCCAATACATAGCACAGTACCATGCTTATTGTGAGGCTATCTGTTAAATAATTTAGCACAGACAGAAGCTAAGGAAGATCAAGGTGCATGCATCTCTGTGTTCAGAACTCTATGTGTTTCATTTATTTTAATCATCCTCTTCCAACCTTCCCAGGGAAGGAGGAATAATAGCTCCCAATTGTTGAGTTCTTACTATGCGCTAGGCACACATCGAACTCTACTTGTATGAACTCATCTAATCTTCACAACGACCCTATAAACTATGTATTAATACTCTCCCATTTTACAGATGAGGAGGCTGAGGCATAGAAAGATTAGGACAACTTGTCTGAGGTCACATTGCTCCTAAGTGGAGGAGCTCTGGAACCTGTGGCCCAACCCCTGTGCTGTTACAGCTGCCTTCAATGTTCCAGAAAACTGAAGTATACAGAGAGTGCGGGTTGTGATGGTTCTAAAGAGTAAATTAAGGATGGCAGCGAGACTTCAATTTTCTACTTCTTGGACCAGGGTTTGGAAGGCCCTCTGGGTAAGTAGGACACCCCGTGAGAACTTCCCCTCACGGAGGAACTTGCATCCTGAACTTGCAAACCTAACATAAACGGGCAAACCCACTCCTTCAAAGGATGCAGGTAAAAAGCCTGCAGCATAACTGGAGGTAAGGGCGCCCCAGTACTGCACATTGTCAAACGTTTTCCATCCTTCCATCCATGGCAGATGTTCTCAAGTTAAAGACGTTTTAAAATTCTAAGGATATATTTTCTTTTTCCCTTTTTTCTCTCCCTCTTTTTAAAATAAAGAACATGCTTATTCTAGTACCTAAATATCATCCTTCACTTTCTCGCCCTTCACACTGCCTTTTTCTGTCCCATCACAGAAGCAGTCCAGACAAGGAGGGTTCTCTAAGTTTCCTCCTTACAGAAGTGATCCAAACCTCTTATCCAGCCTGCATCAAAAAGAAGCAGATTGTTTGATTAGCACTCTCTACCCCGCCCTCCCTTGGCAATGGAGAATACCAGAATCTTTGACTGTGAAGGCCCTTCATCAAAATTGAGAAAATGTTAAAAAATATTTTTCAGGGCACCTACAAAGACCAAACTCCAAAGACGATTCTCTGGTTCACTTTTTATAGACAATTTCTGAAGGACAAATTCCTTCTTTGGCTTTATGACTCTCAACTCCGGACCCGGGTCCAAATTCCCCCCAGACCCACTGGAGTTCTGTCACATTCTGTTAACACAGCCCTTTCTTCTACTAAACGGGCACCTGAAACGGACAGGCCTCGTTCACTGGTCTCCTGTTAAATCGCAGTAGAAGTCGGCCTCCTAGGGCAGTGCCGTACAGCCTCTAATACTACACCTGCACTTGCTACCGGGAGACTGGCCAGTGCCTTTACCGAATCATTGAAGTCCTCTGCACACACCTCTAATACGTGAGGGGGGCCCACGTCTGCATGAGTCTGAGGCCTCTTAGAGAAATGTACTCATTTGCTTCCGATCAGGAAAGCTGGAAGGAGAAACACCAGCCTTCCCAATTCCTAGGCCAGTACTTATTTCTTCCTTCACATAAAAACATTGATGTAAAGGGGACAAAATCCATGTAGCAATAGCACCCTTCAAAGTTTAATGAAAAGTCTACCTTGAGCTGAGCTAATAATACCACTTTAACGCCATCATTTCACTAAATCTCCTGCTGACTTGTTTGCTTATCTCACATGATAAGATGGTGCATCAGTACTAATTCCTCCACCACAGCACCTCTACCTCCCTCCCAAAGTCAAATTCACACGTGTGTTACTGAAGGATCTATAGTTCAGCAGAAAATATTAATTATTCGAACATAGTTTTTGTCTAAACAAAATTCAAATATGGCAGCTCCTTAGTGTTTTGCTTTTCTGTGCCATGTGTATAAAAATAACCCAATTTGAAATATACAAGATAGGAACAGTCCCAAGTGGAATTTATATAGCCAGATTCTTTTAAGTTACATATATTATAGAAGTACATCATTTAAAAACAAAAAGCTTCTTACCACACATGTTATTAGTTTATTTCTATCGATTTTGAATGGCTTAGACCCATTGAAAATGGATAATTGGCCCAGCCTCTGAGCTTCCTGGCAGCTAAGTAAGAAAGGTAAGTATAACCAGTTGCCTACTTATTATCTTTATGGGCCATAAGGAGAAAAATGGGTTAAAATAACACAAGGATAACTAGAGAGATGATAAACTGGCTGCAGGATCTCTCCAAAAGGATGCTGATTGTCAGCTTATTCATGTCATCTGACGAGGGGCTCCCTGTGGCCCCTTCCCCCCAGGGCTGAGGGAGGGAGGTGTGGCGGGCATGTGACTCTGGCCTGTAGGTGACCAGCCCTGGGATGAGCAGGCAGACGACTACACGACAGAATAATAATGAAAAATGATCTTGACAGGCCGGAGCAATGAGCTGAATCTAACGAGATGAAATTAAACAAGGACAAATGTTAAGTGCTTTTCTTAGGTCAGAAAAAAACCAATGGCACAAACCCAAGATGGTAGAGATATGGCTCACCAGCAGGCATAAAAAACAAAACAAAACAAACAAAAAAAATTTAGAGTTTTAAACTACAAGCATGTCACTAAAAACAACCCAAAACTTCTTAGTGCAATTTTGTTGTTTGAACAAGAATATGTTCTTCATATTCTGAGATCACTAGTCTACATTTGGAATTAGATTCTGGGCACCCTGCTTTATTTCTGTGGAAGATGGGTCTAAACTAACATGAAAAACAATTTTGATATTGTAAAGCAATTATACTCCAATAAAGATGTTAAAAAAGAGACCCAAACAATTTTGAAACAGCAAAGTCATTGTCAATAAGTTCCTTCACCCAACACGGCTATTTTCATTGCTTGCATGGCACTTTTCACGTTGCATACTTACTTTAAAATGAGTATACAGAAGAAAATAAATAAAACAGAATAAACATATGCAAACTGGAGTGCATTTAGAAGAGAGTGGCCGGAGTGGCCTGTGGACTCTGAACCTGCATTTCCGAAGAGCAGTTGGACGGACAGGGGAGAAGATTTATGAGAGGTGTTTTCAAATAGCTGAAGGGTTGACAAGAAGAGATTAGGTTTGTCCAAGGTAAACTTAAAGATTATGAAGAAGAAGAGCACTTGTGAAACCTTGAGTTTTTAAAAGTGTCTTCTCTTAAAAAAAAAAGATTTTACTGTCACATTAAGTTTGGAAAGCATTATTGCTTTATTATTAGTAATATTTGTATTTTTACAGGTTTGGATATCTTGGATTAAAGACGCAAAATGGTTTCAGCAAAGATCTTCTGACCAGTATGTGGCAGGGCTGAGAGACAACAAATGTGCTCAAGCTCAGAACAAATTTAAATTCAATATTAATAGAAAAAAATCCTCCTATGAGTCAAATCTGTACAAAGACAAAGTAGAAGTCTGCAGATTTTCATGTAGATAGTGTCTTACTTATGAAGCAATGAAAGAAAGGTATTTAAGAATGGGCCATAGCAGTGGCTTTCAAATTTTCAACCACAATCTTCAGAAAATTTTATATATATATATATTATACATAGTATATATTACATATAGTATATACATATAGTAGATAATATATTTGATATCACCACCATATACATGCATACGTGATTGAGAATAAAATGGAAACAAAAGTCTAACTACTACTACTACTAATTGCTATGGTGCACTTTGGATTTTTCTTTCTATTTTACTTTTTTAAAAAAAATATTTATTTACTTATTTTGGCTGTGCCAGGTCTTAGTTGAGGCATGCATGCGTGATCTAGTTCCTCGACCAGGGATCGAACCCAGGCCCCCTGCATTGGGAGTGGGGAGTCTTAGCCACTGGACCACCAGGGAAGTCCCTCTATTTTACTTTTTTAAAATGCTGAACTTCATCCACTAAATTGATTTCATCTCCAGTGCCATATCATGTGGACTGAAAAACATTGGCCTGGAGAACTATTGAGTGGGACTGTTTGGGTGAGCTAGAGAGCCAACAATTCCTTCCTACAATGAGATTCAATCATCCAATAATACAAACTGTGTTATGTAGCTTAAAAAAAAACCCAAACCCTAATTGAAGTGCTTTTTTGTTTCCAGTTTATTGCTTTCCTTCTCTTATTCTAGATTATTAAGCTTTTCAATTCTTGATTCTATTTCTAATATTATCTGTTCCTACTTATACTACATCATCTGAAAAACCTTTGATTCTTTTACCTGAGTAACTGATGAAAATATGAAACTGTATAGAACCAAGAACAGAAGGTTGCAACTCATTTTAAGTGTAGTTGCTCACCCACATGTGTTCACGTAGTTTCTTTTCCAAGAATCAGTTACAAATCCTTCAAGCATACCAACAACTTCTCTATTTTATTTTTGTCCACAAGGTTGAGAAATTTTGTTCAGTGTGGTAAGATTAAGAGACCATGGAAAGACAAATACCATATAATATCACTTATATATGGAATCTAAAACATGACACAAATGAACATATCTACGAAACAGAAACAGACTCATAGACATAGAGAACAGACTTGTGGTTACCAGGGGGAGGGCAGGTGGGGAAAGGAAGGGCTGGGAGTTTGGGGTTAGCAGATGCAAACTATTATATATAGAATGGATAAACAACAAGGTCCTACTGTATAGCACAGGGAACTATATTCAATATCCTGTAATAAACCATAATGGAAAAGAATATGAAAAAGAATATATATATGTATAACCGAATCACTTTGCTGTAGAGCAGAAATTAACACAACATTGTAAATCAACTATACTTTAATAAAATATATTTAATAAAAGAGAGAGAGAGAGAGAGCATGGCTATGCCCTAGGGTGGCTGGTTCTGCGGATGAAATGAGGTGATGTAAGCCGAGTGCTCTAGACAGTGCCTGGCTGGATGGCTGTTAGCTGGGATGACATTGATGGTGATGATGGTGGTGTCACAATGATCTTCCTCTAGTGTAGCTGCTCAAAACCATACTAATGTGGTCTTGGCATGCCTTCTTCAAGTGAACCCAAAGTGCCTCCTAAAAAGCACCCCTTTTTTTCCTCTTTTTCTATTTTGAGTAACCTCAGAAGAATTTGAAAGGTTGTAACCTCAAGTCACGGATCCGTTGTTTTCCTAACCTTTTCTTCCTTTTTTAAAACCAGGGCACTTGCTCGCCTCTTGTTTTCTTGGATCTCACAGACTCCTAACAGCATTTCCTCAAGGTCACCAGCAAGTTGTTTTGTGCAGGGGGACATAATTCAATGAGTTAACTTGGATGAGCTACAGTCTCCTGTATTTTGGTGGATTCTCTTTCTCTCCTAGGAATGTTTTCAGCTTGGAGATTTTTTTTTTTTACGAATAAAGAATAGCCTGGTCTTCTTACCACCTGGTAGCACCCCGTTAACAAGTGGCCCGTCCCTTGGTGGTTCACTTTATTCTGAAAAGCCTCAGCTCATTTGTGGTTTGGGCTTCTCGACATATTCAGGTGGTGGGTTAGGGTCTTTGAAATCAGACTGCTGGGTGGAAATCCCACCCCTGCCACTTACTAGCTGGGTGATGCCGAGTAAGTCCCTCTTTGTGATTCAACTTGCTCATTTGCAAAAGGAAGAATGTCGATCTTGTGGGGTTGCTGTGAGGAGCTTAGCACAGTGCCCAGCATGAAGTAAGCTGCTCTTGGTATCGGTATCATGGGGAACTCTCTGAAGGCCGATCCTTCACTTTCTCTTTGGAGTTTCAGTACAGGAAACAACTTTACGAAGGTTTCTAACCTTCTGGAGTCTCCTCTCACAAGATGATGTTTTCTCTGAACTTTTGGATATCTGCCTTCCTAAAGGCTGGGATACGTGTCTGACTACATTCATGTTTATTTTATGTGACAAAGTCACTTTCCCCAATTCCCATCACTTCTCTGTCGGTGAGCATTTCCTCCTCTGAGCCCAGCATCAACCCTCCTTGGTGTTTCTTCTGATTTCTAAGCGATGAAACTATCAGCCAGGAAAGCCAAAAATGTGTCAGATGGCCTCCTTGTAGCTGGATGAACTGCCAGCAAATGTTAGAAAATCAAGGAATAGCGCCGTAACCTGCCTTTGCCAGTGTTTTCAAACTTTCCAGTAATATATAATATTGGACCTGATGCTGAGGATGAGAGCATGTCTATCTGGAAGCAAAAATGCTTGCCAACGACCCAGGTAAATTATTTAAGGGCGTCAGGACTGTGTTTCTGTGTGGTTACTTGTCATCAGGAAGACAGCAAACAAACACCAAAGAGCCAGACACTTTCAGGCACTGGAAATACAAAGCCAAACACAACCCTATCTGCAAGGAGCCTCCAGTCTACAATGGCTCTAAAATCCATCTAGTCTCCTCGCTGTTTTCTATCTAAACTGGAGTGGTGTCTCTCATGCGTCCACACGTGCCAGAGAGGAACTTCTTTCTTCATGTTTTGTTAAATCCCTAAAGCACCCACGTCAGTGACGCTCACCCACCAGCCCCCCAAGGGGTCACTGCCTGTGGGATGGGTCCTTCCTCCACTGAAGGTCAGCCGTGACTTCGGCACATCTCCTCCACCCGCACGGAAAGCTCGAGGTAGGGTCAGCTTGTTCGAAAAATACAGAAATCGACATGACATTCAGAAGAAGGGCAACTTGGAGAGAAATGATGCCTGTATAAGCTGGGAGGGGTGGTGTCAGGAACAGGAACTGTAGTCTCAAGGCTGGTCTCTCCCACAACACAGGAGAGATGGTGCAAGAAGAGAATGCCTTAGTTTGGAGTTAAGTTTCACTCCATTAAAGGGCAATGAATGACAATAATAAAAGGAATCATATTAAGAGTCTGTTCTGGGTTTTATTCAATAATAAAAAGAATGGTTTTTAAATTCTCTGTCTGATGGCTTGATTATTTACCCTAGTTTTCCTTTTCAGTTAAAACAATACTTTAATTTCTCTGAACGGGCAAAACAGGTTCATTTGGGAAAACACTGTTCTAATCAGGCGAGAAGCATCTATTCTCACTCAGCCTCTCACCCATTCTTAAGAAGTATTTTAAATAGTTCTTAAAATAGAATGTTTCTCTTTTTTTCCAAAATGCAAACACAATAGGACATTTTGATGGAGGCCCGCTACATCTCTCGACATCCTGGACTTTTCCATCACAATTCTCAAAGTGATCAGCTTCAGTGAAAAGCATTTTTTTTTTTTAAGTTATATAATAAAGTGAAAGATGGTAAGGAGAACAGCAAAAGAGGAGTCATCAGTAAACTTGTCAAGTAAAATGTATCTAACAGGAAACACAACACGACCTGGTTGGATTCTGAACTCCATGTGTTGGGGGCGGTGGTTTCATGGGGTGGGTCTTGCTTCAAGGGGTGGGGGGCGAGGGACCCATGAGCTCACACTGTGGGGGTGACGGGGTACAGAGGAGGGCGGTCAAGCGGCACAGCAAATCTCACTCTGGAAAGGGCACCAAACTGTTTCAGTCTTTATTTGACATCTGAGCGCATGTACCTGTGACCAAGGACAATGGATGCAGCCAGAGTTGGGTCGGGGAGGAAAAGCAGATCCCACTGCACACAGTCTGTCTCCATCTCTCTCATGTACTTACTGGGTCCGACGATGCAGCTTCTAACATGAAGAGGCAGCAAAGGGCTGCTGGGAAACAGCCTGGCGTGTAGAAATTAGGATTCAGGAGACTCCGGGGGTCGGGCGGGTGGGGGAACAAATCCTAAGAGACAGTCATCTCAAAAAACTCAAGACGCAGCACCTGCAGACACAGCCAAAGGGCAGCTTGTACCTCGGCCGGGGTGTAAAGGGCTGCTTGCTGGCTGCCTATTGATCTTTCCTGTCACACCCAAGTGGAGCACCAACAAATCACTGTCAGCAACATCATCTTTGAATGCAGAGGACCGCAGTCTGTGCACACACCTTGGGACCTTCTTATTGCGACTACTGGGAGGATGAGTTAAGAGAACATTGATTTATTGATTAAATGCACAATCAACAGAGGAGTCGACGGAACTCAGCACTTAAGAGCCTGATCAAATAGCAGTGGGAACTGTTATTCTAGTCGCAGCCACTCCCCAAGTGACCCAGGCAAGTCTCAGAACTTCTTTGCTTCAGGCTTCAGCGTCTGGGAAAGGGGACTGCCTTGTTCAGTGACCACAAAGGGAGACCGCGAGGATTAGCCCAGTCGGCTCCTGAGATCAGGGCGGAGGCGTGATCCCCGTGGGGATCCTCTACCACACTCCCAAGGCAGGGAAATCATCCCAGAAATCTTTGCATCTGTGCTCATGCCAGAGGGACTGGGAAGAGGGTGTGAGGCAGGCCTGCCCAACCCAAAGGTCAGGTCCTACCAACGGGACAAATAGGAAGCACATTCGCTTTCTCAGGATAAAGATACTTAAAAAGGGTTTCAAATATACTGAAAGTGAGAGCCATACCAACCTAATGTTTGAAAAGTGATGAAGTTCAGTTTTAGATGTAATATACCCTGTGCCTCTGAGACACAGCTGACACACAGTATGGCTGGGATGTACATGAAAGGCCCCATGGCTCTCCACAGCATGTGGACAGAAAACATATTTGTCTGGCTTGGGATCATGTTTACCTGCTCCATGGAAAGGATTTTCTTACCTTTTGCATTTTCTTTAAAATCCAGAAATATAGGGAATTTTGAAGTTATCCTGCAACAGAACCAAACCAACCTACCCACAACCAGCTTCAGAAACTATGGAAGCAACGATCACTACTGTCCTTTGGAATCTAGTGAAGAAGTAGTTAAGGCACTAGGAACACAGGTCTCTCAACCCCTGTCGGCGAAAAAAGGATTTTTTTCAAGGCAATAAAAATCTGAGACTTTGCAGTCTGTAAGAAAAACTGATAATGCAAAAGATGTAGTTAACATTCTGGGATGGCTAATTTTATGAGTCAACTTGGCTAGGCCACGGTACTGAAGTTTTTGGTCAAATATTCTAGATGTTTTTGTGAGGGTATTTTTTAGATGAGGTTAACATTTAAATCAGCAGACTCTGAGTAATGCGAAATTACCCTCCATAATGTGGCCAGACTTCATCTAATCAGTTGAAGACCTTAATAGAAAAAAACCTGACCTCCCCAGAAGAAGAAATTCTGCCAGATTGCCTTTGGACTCGAACTGCAATTCTTCCCCAGGTCTCCAGCCTACCCTGTACATTTTGAAATACCAAGCCTCCACAACTGCGTGAGCCAGTCCTTTAAAATAAATGTCCCCTCCCTGCCCCCCATGGATGGATGGATAGACAGACATACACACACACACACCCCCTATTGGTTCCGTTTCTCTGGAGAACCCTAATACACATACTGTAATAAATATGAACATTGTTCACCGATATTTCTGGTTTCTTCTCCGTCTAGGTCCATGAAAAGATTATACTTTACTGAAAACTTAAGGTAAACCTTGGCCATGTAACTTCCTTTGGCTAACAAGATGAGAGTGGGAGTGAATGGTGTCACTTCTAGGCAGAAGCATTTAAGAGCCAGGGCATGATGCTTTGCGCTCTTCTGCCAGGGCACCAAGCCTTGAGTCACGCTGAGATGCTAGAAACATAGGTGCTGCCTCCCTCTGCCTGGGGCCCCAGGTGACCACATGAGCAGAGTCCCACCTACAAGCCCCTGTGGATGTACAGCATGAGTGAAAATCATTTGTTTCAAACCACTGAGATTTGGGTGTTATGACTGACACACCACCTGGGGAAAAAAAAAGTTGTCTGGTATCCTAGCAACATCCACTCAACATGCTGATTACAAATTTTTTCTTTTTTCTTTATTACAAGTTCAGTAGGACTTCTATTTGATGTAAACACTGAATAGTAATTTGGAATGCTGCACATGATGGTAGTAAAACAGTTTCTCTAAAATTATTTTATGTAAACTTTTCACAAACTGGCCTCGCCTCAATCCAAATTATTGGTAGAATATTTTGCCAAACCCACCAGCATCCATTCCATTATGAAACTTGGAATAAATGGAGTCCATATGGATTTGAACATTTTGTAAACAAGACCTATCTTGTTTACAAAATGTTCTATCTCAACTGCTCCAGTGTTTTATGATTTTATGAAGGTCCTAGAATATGTCCACCTTCTATTTGCTGTAACTCCCAAATTACTACTAAGAAGAGATAATCTTTCAATAAGACAGATGAATCGAAACCAAAAATCTGGCTTTTGCTAGATGGAAAAAAAAAAAAAAAAGAGTATAAAGATGGGAGTTTGAACCATATGGGTCTGTGAGGAAATGGGATAAACAGATGGAGACAATCAGATTTCAAAATTATCTAGTCCTGAGGTTATCTGGAATTTCAAGATACGAACATACAGTTGAGATTATCAAATCCATCTAAAGTGTTCAGATTTTTAAAAGAATTCTCAAAATTTGGCTCAATTTAAAAAAAAAAAAAAGGATGGCACTATTTTCTCCCATAAACACCTAAACCTACACACTTCGTATGGAGAGCATGAACAGGTTCACGTTTACTTTACTCTCCCCACAGGACCTAGCACAGTGCCTGCCTACTGTTGTCATTCCCTAAATGTGAAACTGACTTCTGCTACCACTTCCGCCAACCCCACTGCCTGGCCCCCTCGCCCATCCCCTAAATCAGGGAAGCAGGCTAAGAGAGGAGCAGAGCAAGTATCAGGGTCACAACCGCTGTCCCGCCACTTGGCATGTGCCACTCCTGCCCACCCACTTCTGTGGTCTCTTCCCCACTTTGGCTAACTGGACTCCAACTGGTGAGGCAAAGCTGGTCAGTCAACAACGGAGACATGCATGGGTGCCGCATGTCTGCTGTGTACTGGTGTGTACTGGTACAAACTGGAATAAAAGTAGCTGCTGGATATTCAGACCCCAGAAGTCAAGCCTGACTCTTAGGTGGAGTTTAGCTCAACAACGATGGGGGCAATCTTAGTAAAGGTAGTCAGAGCCATGCTGTTGAGTGCAGGCCCTCCAGAAACAAGGTCACGGAAGATAAAAACTGTAGTTTGTTTTCCTTTCACCAATGATTTCTTTTCGTGGAGAGAAAAAAGGTAGTTAATGCAGTTTGGCTGTGGAGACTAGTCCTGGCCACAGAATGGGCCAGGATTTGCCTCTGAATAGAAGAGCTAGCCAATACTTTGAGGATCATTTTCTATGAGGACAAAGGTCAGTGTCAGCCCACGGTAAGAGGACAGACTGGCCCTTCGGCCTGGAATGCTGTACTAAGGTCACTCGTGAGTCAGTGTGATTATCCAAGACAATGTTTCCCCCAGAGGTCGCTTTTATTCTTATAAAGTAGATTATTATAGCCTCCCAGGTGATAAGCCATACACGCAAGTCATCGCCGCTGAGTTCTCAGACCTTACGGATTTCCCTTAAACACTGACTATTTGTCACGTAATGAAGCACTCCCAGCATGCACTCCACATCGCCCTGAATAAAAAAAGCTGAAGATGTAAACCATCTCTCAATAGCATTCCCTTCCTGAATGCTGAGATGTGAATGTGGAAATCACAGCACATGTCTGCCATCTGTATTTGTACTTGTCAACAGCTCTGTTTTGGGATAAACAGTTTTGAAGTAAGAATCAATTCGACTTGTTGGAAGATTAACCAAGGAACAGCTCAGAAGACCAAAACAGAACATGAAGTCAGATAGTCTTAAAAAAAAAAAAAAAAAAAAATCAAGCACAATTTTCTGTTTCTCGCTAAACACTGTTTTGTCACAGCCCAAGAGACAGAGCCTGGTGGCCAAAGTTTGGGGGCAGAGAGACAGGGAAAAATGTATTTACTCAAGTGAAAAATTCTTCAACCCAGAACAAATGTCTGCTACGATGCAACTGGAAATCATTCACTGACCTCTAGGAGACTCCAGTTAAGAAAAAAAGTCATTTTAGCTTTTATACTTTGTTTCACGGTTCTACTATGTGAAGGTATACACAGGGGACAACTTGCATCGGTACAAGTGAATAATACAGTCCTTTATTACCATAAAAATGGTAGCATTTCCCAAAGTCGATCATGATTAAAAGTAGTTCCATGGTTGAAAACACTACTCCACCGTACAGATATTAGAATAGAGAGACGGCAAGGGGAAAATAAAGACACATACCGAAAGGGAGGTCAGGGAAAAAGTTAGTAAAAACAGGATGCTACAGATTGGTGGGAGGTAACAATGGAATTGCTTTTAGAAGCAGCTGATGTGAGTAAATGAAGGGATGCAGTAACCTGGCAGCCCCATATTCTGCAAAACAAATCAGAACATGTATGCTCCACTTGGAGGGACATCCATTTTCCCCTTAGAAGAAGTCATTTATAAAAGAGCAAATTGGTGATTTGTACTTACAGACCGGACCCTTTGCAAGCCCCTGTCAAGGAGTGATAAATTACTGAAGCATAGTTTTATTTTTGGTGTGCACACTCTAATACCTTGTGAAATGTTTCTGTTCACCTTTCCTAAGTTATTAATTAAAAAATAATTGTTTCCAATTACTCTGTGATCTTTAAGCTAAAACCAGACAAAATACCACACATGCCTCTCCAGACCCAGCACCGCCCCTCCCCTCCCCTCCTTCCCCATCCTGCCCGCACATCCTTCAACCAGGAAACTGTTGAAACTCACACGGCGTCCTGGAACAGGACTGCTGCCTAGAGGGGGGAGGGGCGGAGGAGGAAGGCCACACAATTGTCTGGTGTTCGTTCAACCGCAGTGCCCAGATATATTTGTTGTTCCGAGAGAAAGCGTGAACTGTTCAGGGAATACAGCAGGGCTGTGGAAACGTCACAAACAGAGTGGGAAACCCTCCCGGCAGGAGCCACATGACGCAGAGAGGCTGCCTCGTGCCAAGCAGCGTGGATGCTTGTGCTCTGCTCCCGAATGAGGTCACATCAAACCCAGCTGGGACTGGAGAGAAAGGCTTCCCGGGAGCCCCTCCCTAAGCCAGAGCGCAGAGAAATTCTTCCAGCCACAGCGGAGCAACTGGAACCTGAATGAGTTTACTAACTCCAGGCCTCGCTTTCCACCGTGTTCATGAAGTGAGAGGACGGCGTGGGTGCCTGGGCTGCAGAAAGGGAGCAAGAAAACCCACCGCGTGAACCGCCCGGGGGAGATGCAAGATGAGCGTGCACAGACTTGGCTTAAAAGGAACGTTTACACCTACACCTAGCAGGTTGGAACCTTTAGAATCGCTCCCCCAGCTCAATTCGGATTCCCACTCCTTTTGTGCAAGTGCCACGGTTAGATGCCCAATTCTATTTCCTATCGAGAGAATGGAAACGGAGGCTGAGCATCTGGTCTCAGGGACCCTTTTCAGCCTGAGACTGAAACTGGATGCCTCGTGGAACATTGTCCCTCAAGCGTTTTGTACGGCGAGCAGAGCAGGATAGAGGAAGCCGTCTCTACAAATGTTTTAATTGTCCTCACGTCCATCATTCCAGTCAGTCCCACAAGCAAAGCAGGCAAATCAAATGGTGTTGTTTGAGACTTCAGTTACAAATCGTGTAGGGAGAAAAAGATCTTCTCTTTTTTGAAAATTCTTTTTGCTTTCTGCTCACTGACATAGAGGTAAAAGAAAATGACTGAAACTTAAATATGAAAGAACTCTTTACAATTAAATCCACAATTTTATACATTTATCTCACTCACATGTCAGTGAAAAATAACCAACTATGACAAAATAGGACAAATTATATGACAGACGAACCAAAAAACTTAATAAAAAACATATCCAAGTGTGAAAACTATGGTACTCTCGGTGTCTTCACATCCTCCTCTTCTGTGTACTTATGTACAACACTGAAAAGAAAAAATGAACAAACTGAAAAAAACTTTTCTAAGTATCATAATAGCAAGTTTTAAAAGCAAGCAGATTTTAGTCTGACACCTCTGCATATTTCAAAGGAATTCTCAAACCACACAATAAATTCTAGAACTATTGTTAAGACCAATTTTATGACTCTAGACCTGGGTTTGATGTCTTAGAGGGCTGTGTTCTGACCTTAGCTATACATCTGACTGGATTTGCACATCGCAACCAAGGGGATAAAATAAAATGTATGCGAAAGTCTCCGGAATCTTCGAATGTTTTATAATTCTAGGTATAACAATTATGATTGTGGTTAAAGTAAATTAGTAAATCTACCAGGCCAGACTTCAGATTAAAAATAAAGAATAAATAAAAAATAAATATTTTCATCCATCTCCTCGATATAATCACTAAACTTCCTGTTTACTTTTTTAATTGCATCAGGATAAACAAGAGGTGAGGAGTTTGTTATTTTGTCCTTATTCTGAATTCTGTTATTTTGTCCTTATTCTGAATTCCCTGTAAAGTGTCAACCTTGGGTTTATCCGAAGTTTTGCTCAGCTAGTCCTCTCGTGACCACCCACATGAACTCTTCAGGGTATACTGAATATGTAGTACATGAGAATCATATCACATCTAATGTCTTGGTCACTAGAGGCAAGCTTTCACCAGAGGTGTACCTCCCCTCCTACCCCCCACGCCTACTCAGACTCTGACAGGTTTGTGCAAAGTGAGCATTAAGAGATATCCTGATTAAAGGACATAGCACAGATTAATCAAATAAGCCAAGATCCTCTTTAAGAGCCGAGGATGTGAATTATGGAGCCTAAAGATAACTACCACCGATTACCCCATGGAAAAAGTTATATAAAGGAAAGCATCAGTATGACAGTAAAAACATCCCTAGGAAACTGGCCAAGTCCAAGATGTAGTCTGTACATGACAGGATGCATCCTATCACCTCTCACAGAACCTGCAGCTAGCTGACTGTTGTTATCAGCTGTATTGAGATGGGGAAAGATCATTAACATTTCTTAGTAAATGGAAAGAGTCAAATAAGAACAATATTAAAAATAGGAAAAGAAATTCTACACATTAGAAGGACTAAAAAGGTATATATATAAAGATATGATGTGACCCCAATGTTCACAGCAGCACTATTTACAATAGCCAAGACATAGAAGCAACCCTGGTGTCCACTGACAGAGGAATGGATAAAGAAGATGTGGTACATATATACAATGGAATATTACTCAGCCATTAAAAAAAAAGAATAAAATAATGCCATTTGCAGCAACACAGATGGACCTAGAGATTATCATACTAAGTGAAATAAGTAAGACAGAGAAAGACTAATATCATATGATATCGCTTATAGGTGGAATCTAAAAAAAATGATACAAATGAACTTATTTACAAAGCAGAAATAGACTCCCAGACAAAGAAAACCAACTTACGATTACCAAAGAGGAAGTGGGGGGAGGAATAAATTAGGAGTTTGGGATTAGCAGATATAAACTACTATACATAAAATAGATAAACAACAAGGTCCTACTGTATAGTACAGGGAACTATATTCAGTATCTCACAATAAACTATAATGGAAAAGAATCTGAAAAGAATATATATATTCAGTTATATATGCACACATATATGACTGAATCACTTTGCTGTACACCGGAAACTAATACAACACTGTAAATCAACTATACTTTAATAAGAAATTTTTAAATAAAATAAAATAAAGATATAATGTGAAGTAATATGGTATTGTAAGGACAGGAGGTAGAATAACTACGATAAAAGTCAGGATGTTTAGTTCACAGCAAAGAGATCCAAGTGTTACGGGGGTTGAAGAAGTTATCCAGAACTAAAGAATGCACATCAATAAAAAACCCAGAATCAAGAGTCACAGAGCTCCAATTGGGGGATGGGACCAAAAAGTGGGGATGAATCAAGGGATAATTCCCACAGTTTTGATGTCTTCCCCCCCAACCCCAAAATTCAAATATGACTTTACTGATAATGTGTTTTTAAACCAGGTACTTGAAAGTAACCATAATAATCATAGCAATAAGCTGTTAAAAAAGCTGGGTAACTTCAGAACCATATTTCCTCTTTTGTCATTTTTGCCAAACTAAAGGATACAAATCTCCCACAGAAAAAAAGCATTTGAATGCTTAATAGAGAAACAAGACAAGCTAACTGCCAAATGAGGTAAACCAAACGTAGCAGGGAAATAGTGGCCATTCTCAGAGCACCAACCGCCAGTGTGAGAGGCCGTGTTGGGGGAATATAACACACTGTATTCGAGAACAGAGCTCTGGGTCAATGTACCAAGACCCCTCAATTTATCATCAGCAAAGGGAGGGAAGAAGAGAATTTCTAGTTCCAAAATGCCATGAAGCACCCAAAAAAGAACTAGCCACAATGAAGATCTGAGATGTAATAAGAATTTAAAAACAAAGCAAAACTAAAACTGAACTTTTAAATTATCTAGAAAACATGCTGGTGATCCTATTTTGGATGCTGTATAACTGTAGAGTGAAGGGCTATTACCATTGTTTCCTCGGATAAATGCATCCCCGTACTTATTCTTCAGCTGTCCATTTACATACTCCTCTGTCTGCTCCAAGGCTATATTCATATAGCCATCCAGGCAAGCCAGGACCCCTGGAGATGGATTCAGACAAAGAGAAGACATACAAAGCAAAGAGTTGAAAATTACAGGGTATACCTTAGAGCTGACAATCTCTTTACTCATTAGCTCTTACATGCTTAATATAAAAACTCACACTGTAAATGAAATTCAATAGAGCGAAGCACAAAAAAAAAGTCTTTGCTCTCTGCCCGTCTGAATGAAAGGCCAAGACGTGAACAGCATGAAGGCCGTCATGCACCCACTGCTGGCAGGGAAAACAATGGGCTGCCACCTCCCTCATGGCATGTGTGGCAACAATGGCAACTTTTAAAGCCTTCACAAAAGTAACACGGTAAGAATACTCCAAGTAAGATACCATTCTTTGAGAGCTAAAGACAGGAGTGGGCGAGTATGCAGGAACAAATGATCACTAGCCGTGACTCCTCATGCCCAGTGGCATTTCTGACTTTGGCCACTAAGTGAAATACGGGTCTGGCAGATTGATCTCGTTCTTTCACAACATCTCCTGCAGCAGGTGAATGTACTCCAAGGTTAAGAGGAAGGCTCCACAGTCTGTCAGAATAACGGAAAAGAGGAGACAGCAGGTGCTCCTGAAAGAACATCTTAAAGCTGTGACTCCCAGTAAGGAACAGCTTGAGAACACAGGCACCATATTGCTTTATAGCACATCCCTCTCTGCGCTGTTCCAGTTAGAATATTTGCAGATCCACACTAATAAGAAAAACAGTAAACATTCCAGGCAGCTTTCGAGGAAACTGTTCAAGTGAACCTTTTTAATTGTGTTAAGACGGTATCAATTTTGCAAAATTGGACCTGATGATCCTTTTTTAAAAAAGACGAAGATATGTGAACCATTAACTCTGAGCCCCTAACTTCAAGTGGTATTTTCTAGATAGACAACTTAAGTAAAAACAAATACTACAAATCTGATTCAATTAACCAAGTCGATAGCTCCATGTAGTCTCAACTTCATTAATATGCTTCTCACTCCCTGCCTCTACCCCCATTATCCTCTCAACAAAAGTTTCTTTTCAAAATTGTGTATGTGTAATGAGAGTGCAAGACAGTAAGCTAACAAAATTCTGCTAGAAGCTGCAAACTTTCGAAGCATCAGAATGCATTGTGAATAATTAATAATAATTATTTCCTATCAAAAGAAAGCTGAAGCTACAACTTTAGTTTCATTCCTGCTGTATTACTTTATATCTAAACCACCATCATAAATGAGCAAGAAACTTCTGAGACATGATATGCAAATGTTTGAAAACTAATTAAAAGCATTTAAAAATGAAATGTTCCCTTCTAATAAAAATATTCTCATAGCAAAGGTTTTTTAAAGAAAAAGGTTCTTGGAGGTTGGGATTATAACCCCCTCCCTTCTCTAAGGGATTAAATTACAATGAATAACAGAAAACAAGTTTCTTCAAACTTGAAGGGAAATTGCTACAGAGAACTGGGTTGTTCCCTTGTTTGTTTGTTTTTATTTAACCACATTCTTTATAGTATGCTCTCAATAGTGTACAACGTTTTGCTTTAATAGTATAGAAGCCATGGCCAGACAATCATAAACAGAGAAAAATTAGGGTTACTACTACCCATGTGAAAGGTTGTTCAAACTTACTAGTAAACAAAGAAATATAAATTAAATGAGATATTACTTGTTGCCAATTAGAATGGAAAAGTTGACATTAAAGGCTAACGCAAGGGTTGATGAGAATGTAGAGACGAATGAGCCACCTGCCCTGATGGAGGGCCATCTGCACCCTCTTTGGCTCTGAAACCGAACCCCAGGGAATTTATTATAAAGAGACACTTGGACAAGTGCTTGAGATACATGTTAAAGGAGCAGTCATTTACAATAGAAAAAAGACTGGTAAACACTTAAATGTCCATTAATAGGACACTGGTTAAAAACAAAAACAAAACTGTGGTCCATCCACTCATAGTATTCCTATGTAGCCATTAAACACTCTATGTTGTCAGAGAACTGAATGAATTTCTTTAATGTTAAAAAAATAATCAGAATGCATGTACAATTGATCCCACTTATGTAAAATTATGCTTATATAGAGACAGATCTAAATGGGTAAGGGTGGTTATCTCTGGATGGTAGAATTTGGGGAAGATTTACCTTTCTTCTATATACTTTTCTCCATTATTTGCTTTGAAATTTCTTTAAAAAAAAAAAATATATATATATATATATTTCCTTTAAAAATAGAAAATGTTCCCCTAAAGAGTAGGCTGGTGGATCTCCTCAATGAAGGGGGTACTGAGAAGATACTGAACACATGTCGCCACCCTAATCAGCTGCTGGATATTCTCTACGAATCTATTACCTCCTCTGGGCCCATCAAAAGTCCAGGGGTGAGAAGCGGCACACAGAGATGTTATAATAGCTCAGTATTCAGTATAAACCCATTGATTCCACTGTAAAAATCAAATTAAACTGGAGCTACATTATTAATGTCAAGAAACTAAAGCAGTACATAAAAAGCAGAGTCTTTTTTAGCAAGGCTTTTGAATCAAGCTTGAGTTTGAGTCCTAGCTCCTCCCTTACTAGGTGGAGATAATCAACATAGATCTTAAAGGATTTATGTGAAGAGAAAATGAAAATTAAAGTGATTCATGCACAGTGGACCCACAGTAAGCTCTCAATAAACTTAAGTTTGCACATGTGGAAAGTGGAAAAATCTCAAGAGATTTTGATCATTACTCAGGAAAGAGACCATGAATTATTCAGGAAAGAGGCCAAAAAAGGCTTTAAAACTTTGCTAATCAATTAGCTATCCATACCTCTGAAATATTCCCAGTAATTTAACATATCTTAATTTTGGAAGATTAGGAATTTAGTTACTTCAAAAAAATGGAATTGGATACCATTCCTTACACAAAGTTAGTTTCACTAGTGTCAAGACTCTTAAAAAGAGCATTTCATTTTCTACAAGACCAGAAAGGTGCCTTTGGATACCCACATATTATATGAGTGAGAAGTTTACAGTGAAAACAGATACTGTCTAAATAGTTGCTTGCCCATCTATTTTTTTTAACACCTTTATTAGAGTATAACTGCTTTACAATGGTGTGTTAGTTTCTGCTGTATAACAAAGTGAATCAGCTATACATATGCATATATCGCCATTTCTCCTCCCTCTTGCATCTCCCTCCCACCCTCCCTATCCCACCCCTCTAGGTGGTCACAAAGCACCAAGCTGATCTCCCTGTGCTATGCGGCTGCTTCCCACTAGCTATCTATTTTACGTTTGGTAGTCTATATATGCCCATGCCACTCTCTCACTTCGTCCCAGCTTACCTTTCACCCTCCTGGTGGCCTCAACTAAATTCTCTACATCTGCATCTTTATTCCTGTCTTACCCCTAGGTTCTTCAGAACCCTTTTTTTTTTTTTTAAGATTCCATATATATGTTAGCATACAGTATTTGTTTTTCTCTTTCTGACTTATTCCACTCTGTATGACAGACTCTAGGTCCATCCACCTCACTACAAATAACTCAATTTCATTTCTTTTTATTGCTGAGTAATATTCCACTGTATATATATCCCACATCTTCTTTATCCATTCATCCGATGATGGACACTTAGGTTGCTTCCATGTCCTGGCTATTGTAAATAGAGCTGCAATGAACACTGTGGTACATGACCCTTTTTGAATTATGGTTTTCTCAAGGTATATGCCCAATAGTGGGATTGCTGGGTCATATGGTAGTTCTATTTTTAGTTTTTTAAGGAACCTCCATACTGTTCTCCATAGTGGCTGTATCAATTTACATTCCCACCAACAGTACAAGAGGGTTCCCTTTTCTCCACACCCTCTACAGCATTTATTCTTTGTAGATTTTTTTGATGATGGCCATTCTGACCGGTGTGAGGTAATTCCTCATTGTAGTTTTGATTTGCATTTCTCTAGTGATTGCTGATGTTGAGCATCCTTTCATGTGTTTGTTGGCAATCTGTATATCTTCTTTGGAGAAATGTCTGTTTAGGTCTTCTGCCCATTTGTGGATTGGGTTGTTTGTTTTTTTGATATTGAGTTGCATGAGCTTCTTCTATATTTTGGAGATTAATTCTTTGTCAGTTGTTTGTTTGCAAATATTTTCTCCCATTCTGAGGGTTGTCTTTTTGTCTTGTTTATGGCTTCCTTTGCTGTGCAAAAGCTTTTAAGTTTCACTAGGTCCCTTTCCTTTATTTTTGTTTTTATTTTCATTTCTCTAGGAGGTGGGTCAAAAGGGATCTTGCTGTGATTTATGTCATAGAGTGTTCTGCCTATGGTTTCCTCTAAGAGTTTGATAGTGTCTGGCCTTACATTTAGGTCTTTAATCCATTTTGAGTTTATTTTTGTGTATGATGTTAGGGAGTGTCCTAATTTCATTCATTTACATGTAGCTGTTCAGTTTTCCCAGCACCACTTATTGAAGAGGCTGTCTTTTCTCCATTGTATATTCTTGCCTCCTTTATCAAAAATAAGGTGACCATATGTGTGTGGGTTTACCTCTGGGCTTTCTATCCTGTTCCATTGATCTACATTTCTGTTTTTGTGCCAGTACCATACTGTTTGATTACTGTAGCTTTGTAGTATAGTCTGAAGTCAGGGAGTCTGATGCCACCAGCTCTGTTTTTCTTTCTCAAGATTGCTTTGGCTATTCGGGGTATTTTGTGTTTCCATACAAATTGTGAAATTCTTTGTTCTAGTTCTGTGAAAAATGCCATTGGTAGGTTGATAAGGATTACACTGAATCTGTACATTGCTTTGGGTAGTATAGTCATTTTCATAGTGTTATTTCTTCCAATCCAAGAATATGGTATATCTCTCCAACTGCTTAATTTCTTTCATCAGTGTCTTATACTTTTCTGCATACAGGTCTTTTGTCTCCTTAGGTAGGTAAATTCCTAGGTATTTTATTCTTTTTGCTGCAATGGTAAATAGGAGTGTTTCCTTAATTTCTCTTTCAGACTTTTCATTATTAGTGTATAGGAATGTAAGAGATTTCTGTGCATTAATTTTGTATCCTGTAACTTTACCAAATTCATTGATTAGCTCTAGTAGTTTATGGTAATATCTTTAGGATTCTCTATGTACAGTATCATGTCATCTGCAAACAGTGACAGCTTTACTTCTTTGCCGATTAAGATTCCTTTTATTTCTTTTTCTTCTCTGATTGCTGTGGCTAAAACTTTCAACACTATGTTGAATAACAGTGGTGAGAGTGGGCAACCTTGTCTTGTTCCTGATCTTAGTGGAAATGGTTTCAGTTTTTCACCATTGAGAATGATGTTGGCTGTGGGTTTGTCATATATGGCCTTTATTATGTTGAGGTAAGTTCCCTCTTTACCTATTTTCTGGATGGTTTTTATCATAAATGTGTTGAATTTTGTCAAAAGATTTTTCTGCATCTATTGAGATGATCATATGATTTTTCTCCTTCAATTTGTTAATATGGTGTATCTCATTGATTGATTTGCGTATATTGAAGAATCCTTGCATCCCTGGGATAAACCCCACTTGATCATGGTGTATGATCCTTTTAATGTGCTGTTGGATTCTGTTTGCTCGCATTTGTTGAGGATATTTGCATCTATGTTCATCAGTGACATTGGCCTGTATTTTCTTTCCTTGTGACATCTTTGTCTGGTTTTGGTATCAGGGTGATGATGGCCTCGTAGAATGAGTTTGGAAGTGCTCCTCCCTCTGCTATATCTTGGAAGAGTTTGAGAAGGTTAGGTGTTAGCTCTTCTCTAAATGTTTGATAGAATTCGCCTGTGAAGACATCTGGTCCTGGGCTTTTGTTTGTTGGAAGATTTTTAATCACAGTCTCAATTTGAGTGCTTGTGATTGGTCTGTTTATATTTTCTATTTCTTCCTGGTTCAGTCTCGGAAGGTTGTGTTTTTCTAAGAATTTGTCCATTTCTTCCAGGTTGTCCATTTTATTGGCATATAATTGCTTGTAGTAATCTCTCATGATCCTTTATATTTCTGCAGTGTCTGTTCTTACTTCTCCTTTTTCATTTCTAATTCTATTGATTTGAGTCTTCTCCCTTTTTTTCTTTATGAGTCTGGGTAATGGATTATCAATTTTGTTTATCTTCTCAAAGAACCAGCTTTTAGTTTTATAGATCTTTGCTATTGTTTCCTTCATTTTTTTTCATTTATTTCTCATCTGATCTGTATGATTTCTTTCCTTCTGCTAATTTTGGGGGCTTTTTGTTCTTTCTCTAATTGTTTTAGGTGTGAGGTAGGTTGTTTATTTGAGATGTTTCCTGTTTCTTGAGGTAGGACTGTATTGCTATGAACTTCCCTCTTAGAACTGCTTTTGCTGCATCCCATAGGTTTTGGGTCGTTGTGTTTTCACTGTTATTTGTTTCTAGGTATTTGCTGATTCCCTCTTTGATTTCTTCAGTGATCTCTCGGTTATTTAGTAGTGTACTGTTTAGCCTCCAACTCTTTGTATTTTTTACAGATTTTTTTCCTGTAATTGATATCTAGTCTCATAGCGTTGTGGTCAGAAAAGATTCTTGATACAATTTCAGTTTTCTTAAATTTACCAAGGCTTCATTTGTGACTCAAGATATGATCTATGCTGGAGAATGTTCCATGAGCACTTGAGAAGAAAGAGTATTCTGTTGTTTTTGGATGGAATGTCCTATAAATATCAATTATGTCCACCTTGTTTAATGTGTCATTTAAAGCTTGTGTTTCCTTATTTATTTTCATTTTGGATGATCTGTCCATTGGTGAAAGTGGGGTGTTAAAGTCCCCTACTATGCTTGTGTTCCTGTCGATTTCCTCTTTTGTGGCTGTTAGCATTTGCCTTATATATTGAGGTGCTCCTATGTTGGGTGAATAAAGATTTAAAATTGTTATAGCTTCTTCTTGGATTGATCCCTTGATCATTATGTAGTGTCCTTCTTTGTCTCTTATAATAGTTTTTATTTTAAAGTCTATTTTGTCTGATATGAGAATTGCTACTCCAGCTTTCTTTTGATTTCCATTTGCATGGAATATCTTTTTCCATCCTCTCACTTTCAGTCTGTATGTGTCCCTAGGTCTGAAGTGGGTCTCTTGAGACAGCATGTATATGGGTCTTGTTTTTGTATCCATTCAGCCAGTCTGTGTCTTTTGGTTGGAGCATTGAATCCATTTACATTTAAGGTAGTTATTGATATGTATGTTCCTATTACCATTTTCTTAACTGTTTTGGGTTTGTTATTGTAGGTCTTTTCTGCCTCTTGTGTATCCTGCCTAGAGACGTTCCTTTAGAATTTGTTGTAAAGCTGGTTTGGTGGTGCTAAATTCTCTTAGCCTTTGCTTGTCTGTAAAGGTTTTAATTTCTCTGTCGAATCTGAATGAGATCCTTGCTGGATAGAGTAATCTTGTTTGTAGTTTTTTCCCTTTCATCACTTTAAATATGTCCTGCTACTCCCTTCTGGCTTGCAGAGTTTCTGCTGAAAGATCAGCTGTTAACCTTATGGGGATTCCCTTGTATGTTATTTGTTGTTTTTCCCTTGTTGCTTTTAATATTTTTCCTGTGTATTTAATTTTTGATAGTTTGGTTAATATGTGCCTTGGTGTGTTTCTCCTTGGATTTATCCTGTATGGGACTCTCTGTGCTTCCAGGACTTGATTAACCATTTCCTTTCCCATATTAGGGAAGTTTTCAACTATAACCTCTTCAAATATTTTCTCAGTCCCTTTTTTTTTCTCTTCTTCTTCTGGGACCCCTATAATTCGAATGTTGGTACGTTTAATGTTGTCCCAGGGGTCTCTGAGACTGTCCTCAATTCTTTTCATTCTTTTTTCTTTATTCTGCTCTGCAGTAGTTATTTCCAATATTGTATCTTCCGGTTCACTTATCTGTTCTTCTTTCTCAGTTATTCTGCTATTAATTCCTTCTAGAGAATTTTTAACTTCACTTACTCTGTTGTTCATCACTGTTTGTTTCCTCCTTAGTTTTTCTAGATCCTTGGTAAATGTTTCTTGTATTTTCTCCATTCTATTTCTAAGATTCTGGATCATCTTTACTATCATTACTCTGAATTCTATTTCAGGTAGACTGCCTATTTCCTCTTCATTTGTTTGGTCTGGTGGATTTTTACCTTGCTCCTTCATCTGCTGTGTATTTCTCTGTCTTCTCATTTTGCTTAACTGCAGCCTGCAGGTTCATATTTCCCGTTGTTTTTGGTGTCTGCCCCCAGTGGCTAAGGTTGGTTCAGTGGGTTGTGTAGTCTTCTTGGTGGAGGGGACTGGTGCCTGTGCCTGTGTTCTGGTGGATGAGGCTGGATCTTTTCTTTCTGGTGGGCAGGTCCGCATCTGGTGGTGTGCTTTGGGGTGTCTGTGAACTTATTATGATTTTAGGCAGCCTCTCTGCTAATGGGTGGGGTTGTGTTCCTGTCTTGCTAGTTGTTTGTCATAGGGTGTCCAGCACTGTAGCTTTTTAGCTGTTGAGTGGAGCTAGGTCTTAGTGTTGAGATGGGGATCTCTGGGAGAGCTTTCACTGTTTGATAGTACGTGGGGCCAGGAGGTCTCTGGTGGTCCAGTGTCCTGAACTCGGCTTCCCACTTCAGAGGCTCAGGCCTGACAGCTGGCCGGAGTACCAAGACCCTGTCAGACACTTAGCCAGGTACGTGGGGAGTTTCTTGCCTTTTGGGAAGTCTGAGGTCTTCTGCCAGCGTTCAGTAGGTGTTCTGTAGGAGCTGTTCCACATGTAGATGTATTTTTGATGTATTTGTGGGGAGGAAGGTGATCTGCACGTCTTACTCCTCTGCCATCTTGAAGGTCCCTCCCGTTGCTTGCCAATCTTGACTGCTTCCACAAAAACAAATGCTGCTCAGCCAAGGAGTTCTTTAGTATCTGGTTATTCAAGCCTGGCTATCACCAGGGGATGCAGGCGCACCAATCTCAAAGCAAAGACAGGAGACAGGAGCCCCAGATCATGCAAGTCAGAGGCACACGCTCTGCTGTCAGAGTTGTCTCTCTAAAATGAACCATCTCAGAAGTAGAAAAAGAAATGGGTATAGAAACTGTTGACAACCAGTGATTTTTTGGTCTACTGGGTACTTCAAACAGGTTAATAAAAATCAGTTAAGTCACCTTTACTTCTTTAGTGAACACCAGTAAGGATGAAGCATGGAAATCTTACCTCGGTAATCCACTCCAGAATTTAATTTTACCACAACTGGTCGTCCGATGATTTGCTTCAGGAAGTCACTGGGTGTTTGCTTCCGCAGACTCATTTTAACAATCCTGATCAGAAATCTGAAAGGGAGCAATAAAGGTAAAGACAAAAGTTAATTATTCAACAAAAAAGCCTGGAAGCCGTTATTGTATTTGTAGGAAATCATGTGTCAAAGGACCACATGCAAAGAGCCAAAACTACCCCACCACCACACCCACAGCACGGCAGCTAATGCTAAGCGTTTGACACAAGTTACCTCATTAGGCCCACAAGAATCCTCAGACACAGCCTCACCACAGTAGAGCCCTGTGATTCCAGAGCCCCTGTTCTTAACCACTTGTCACCACTGTGTCCGCAGTCAACATACCCACGACCACCAAGACCACCCCTACCACTTACCCAACACTCACTTCATGCTGAGCGCTCTGCTAAGATCCCTAGAAATACTATCAAATTTAATCTTTACAAGAACCCTGGGAAGAAGGTCTTCATATCCCCCCTGTGCTGATGAAATTAAAGGCCCAGAAGGATGAAATTATGTGCCCCCAAATATGAGGGGATCAACATTCAAGTTCCAATCAGGCATGTTTTAAAGCCACTGTTTACATAATGTTTATATAGTATTTACAACAGCTGATTGTAAATACTATATGCCAAGACAGTATCTCCAGAAATAATAATAATCATAATTGAGAGCCAATATTTGAGTGTACTACAGGCCGGCACTTATGTAAGCACTTTAAATGTATTAATCCACTTAGAGCTCACTGAGGTAGGTATTGTTTTGACCTCATTTTACAGATGACTAGACAAAGAAAGGGCTAAACATCCTGGTCAAGGTTACATAGCCAGTAAGTAGATGGCCAGCCCATGTCTTAATCACACCTTTATGCAGCCTCCTGAAAGCTGCTAATGTAGCCAAATATTTTTATTATATTATGTATATTTTAATTATAGCAGATATACACTCTCTATAACAAAGAAAAAAATCTTAAAAAAATCAAGTATACTAGGAATCTAAAATAGGGAAAGAGCATTACATACCCAAATCAATCACAGACATACATAGCTACCCATCACTCCTTTCAAAACTCATCCTGTTTTGTAAGTTCTCTCTCTCAAAATACTTTGGTAAACAAACGTAACAAAACATAACTGTTACTTAAGTAAAAACTTTGGAAATTAATTATTCTGTTTCAGTCAAATTCAGCATCAATTTTATTTAGTAGCCATATAAACATTCACATTTAAAAATTAGTATGAATACAATACTTGAAGGGCTCTCCTCAAGAACTCAAGTTGTGGGGCTTCCCTGGTGGCGCAGTGGTTGAGAATCCGCCTACCAATGCAGGGGACACAGGCTCGAGCCCTGGTCTGGGAAGATCCCACATGCCGCAGAACAACTAAGCCTGGCACCACAACTACTGAGCCTGCGCTCTAGAGCCCGCGAGCCACAACTACTGAGCCCACATGCCACAACTACTGAAGCCCACACATGTAGAGCCCACACGCTGCAAGAAGATGCCACCGCAATGAGAAGCCTGTGCACCACAGTGAAGAGTGGCCCCCACTCACTGCAACTAGAAAAAGCCCGCACGCAGCAGCGAAGACCAAACACAGACAAAAGTAAATAAATAAATTTAAAAAAAAAATCAAGTTCTTTTTTTTTGTTTTGTTTTCAATCAAAACTTTCACTAAACATTCTACCGTAAATAGCACTGCTTATTTCACTCCAAGTCCATCCACTCAATGATCTGAATTTAGGTTTAAGATCATTGTTTGGAGATTTTCTCAATGTAAATCCATGCAGATTCAGCAGTTTGGATAAACTAGACAGCTAGATTATTGGCTTTTCATTTGTTTAACAATTATGTGTATGGACACGCCCTGCAAGAAAATTTTTAAAATGTACACACAGGCTCTGACCTTAAAGAACTTAGAATCTAGAAGGACTTAAACTCTTGTTTAAAGGGCGTGAGTAAACAAAAATAATTGTAATTTAAGTAAAATAATTTTTAAACAAGAAAAGTCAACAGCCCAAGTTAAACAAAAGAAAATACAAATTTCAAAAACTATTCTTGAATTTGGGGCTGACATTTGGTCCATCCATCATCCATTCCATCTCCTCAAGGTTTGAAGGATTTTTTTTAATGTGAACAAATAATTATTTCGCTTGGCAAATTTTAATTTTTCCACTGAATTGCCAGTTTATTTCTTTAGCTACACTGTCTCAACAGATAACTGAAATTACGACTACTATTCAGGACAATCACTATTCATTCATGACACAGACCACACAACGTTATTTATGGTGTTTTGAGCTCAAGAAAAAAATTACAAAGTAAATACTGTAGCAGATTCAATACCTTTAATGACTTTAGTAAAAGGAAACAAATCTTCCCATTCATCTACAAAGTGCTTTATTTCTGTCTTGAACATGCATTGTTCTGTAGTTGGACAGGTTTACAGAGACATGCTGAAGGCCCCACAGAGACTCATTCACTGAGACTTACATTCATTTCCCATCAGATGCTAAGTCCCCTTGTGCCAGCTTCTTCACCTACAAACTTGAGAGAAAACTAGTTGTTTATTTTGTGCTAAAAAACCCACTAAGATGCATTCTGATGTGAAAATCTATTATTAACTACCTTGTCCAAAGTTAAAAGTTAATGACAGAAGATGAAGGAGGAAGGTAAAAACCCAGCAGACCAAACAAATGAAGAGGAAATAGGCAGTCTACCTGAAATAGAATTCAGAGTAATGATAGTAAAGATGATCCAAAATCTTGGAAACAGAATAGGGAAAATACAAGAAACGTTTAACAAGGACCTAGAAGAACTAAAGAGCAACCAAACAATGATGAACAACACAATAAATGAAATTAAAAATTCTCTAGAAGGAATCAATAGCAGAATAACTGAGGCAGAAGAATGGTTAAGTGACCTGGAGGATAAGAAAGTGGAAGTAACTACTGCAGAGCAGAATAAAGAAAAAAGAATGAAAAGAACTGAGGACAGTCTCAGAGACCTCTGGGACAACATTAAACACATCAACATTCGAATTATAGGGGTCCCTGAAGAAGAGAAAAAGAAATGGACTGAGAAAATATTTGAAGAGATTATAGTTGAAAAGTTCCCTAATATGGGAAACGAAATAGATAATCAAGTCAAGCAAGTGCAGAGAGTCCCATACAGGATAAATCCAAGGAGAAACACACCAAGACACATATTAATCAAACTATCAAAAATTAAATACAAAGAAAATATATTAAAAGCAGCAAGGGAAAAACAACAAATAACATACAAGGGAATCCCCATAAGGTTAACAGCTGATCTTTCAGCAGAAACTCTGCAAGCCAGAAGGGAGTGGCAGGACATATTTAAAGTGATGAAAAGGAAAAAACTACAAACAAGATTACTCTATCCAGCAAGGATCTCATTCAGATTCCACAGAGAAATTAAAACCTTTACAGACAAGAAAAAGCTAAGAGAATTTAGCACCACCAAACCAGCTTTACAACAAATTCTTTGTTGTTACTGTTGTTAAAGTTATTTATTTATTTATTTATTTTTGGCTGTGTTGGGTCTTTGTTTCTGTGCGAGGGCTTTCTCTAGTTGAGGCAAGCGGGGGTCACTCTTCATCGCGGTGCGCGGGCCTCTCACTATCGCGGCCTCTCTTGTTGCGGAGCACAGGCTCCAGACGCTCAGGCTCAGTAGTTGTGGCACACGGGCTTAGTTGCTCCGCGGCATGTGGGATCTTCCCAGACCAGGGCTCGAACCCATGTCCCCTGCATTGGCAGGCAGATTCTCAACCACTGTGCCACCAGGGAAGCCCATGCAACAAATTCTAAAGGAACTTCTCTAGGCAGGAAACACAAGAGATGGAAAAGACCTACAATAACAATCCGAAAACAGTTAAGAAAATGGTAATAGGAATATACATATTGATAACTACCTTAAATGTAAATGGATTAAATGCTCCAACCAAAAGACACAGACTGGCTGAATGGATACAAAAACAAGATCTATATATATGTGGTCTACAAGAGACCCACTTCAGACTTAGGGACACATACAGACTGAAAGTAAGAGGATGGAAAAAGATATTCCATGCAAATGGAAATCAAAAGAAAGCTGGAGTAGCAATTCTCAGATCAGACAAAATAAACTTTAAAATAAACTCTATTACAAGAGACAAAGAAGAACACTACATACTGATCAAGGGATCAATCCAAGAAGAAGATATAACAATTGTAAATCTTTATTCACCCAACATAGGAGCACCTCAATATATAAGGCAAATGCTAACAGCGATAAAAGGGGAAATCGACAGGAACGCAATCATAGTAGGGGACTTTAACACCCCACTTTCACCAATGGACAGATCATCCAAAATGAAAATCAGGAAACACAAGCTTTAAATGACACATTAAACAAGATGGACTTAATTGATATTTATAGGACATTCCATCCAAAAACAACAGAATACTCTTTCTTCTCAAGTGCTCATGGAACATTCTCCAGCATAGATCATATCTTGGGTTACAAATCAAGCCTTGGTAAATTTAAGAAAACTGAAATTGTATCAAGTATCTTTTCCAACCACAACACTATGAGACTAGGTATCAATTACAGGAAAAAATCCGTAAAAAATACAAACAGTTGGAGGCTAAACAGTACACTACTAAATAACCAAGAGATCACTGAAGAAATCAAAGAGGGAATCAAAACTATCTAGAAACAAATGACAATGAAAACACAACTACCCAAAACCTATGGGATGCAGCAAAAGCAGTTCTAAGAGGGAAGTTTATAGCAATACAAGCCTACCTCAAGAAACAGGAAACATCTCAAATAAACAACCTACCTCACACCTAAAGCAATTAGAGAAAGAATAAAAAGGCCCCAAAACTAGCAGAAGGAAAGAAATCATACAGATCAGATGAGAAATAAATGAAAAAAAATGAAGGAAACAATAGCAAAGATCTATAAAACTAAAAGCTGGTTCTTTGAGAAGATAAACAAAATTAATAAACCATTACCCAGACTCATAAAGAAAAAAAGGGAGAAGACTCAAATCAATAGAATTAGAAATGAAAAAGGAGAAGTAAGAACAGACACTGCAGAAATATAAAGGATCATGAGAGATTACTACAAGCAATTATATGCCAATAAAATGGACAACCTGGAAGAAATGGACAAATTCTTAGAAAAACACAACCTTCCGAGACTGAACCAGGAAGAAATAGAAAATATAAACAGACCAATCACAAGCACTCAAATTGAGACTGTGATTAAAAATCTTCCAACAAACAAAAGCCCAGGACCAGATGTCTTCACAGGCGAATTCTATCAAACATTTAGAGAAGAGCTAACACCTAACCTTCTCAAACTCTTCCAAAATATAGCAGAGGGAGGAGCACTTCCAAACTCATTCTACGAGGCCATCATCACCCTGATACCAAAACCAGACAAAGATGTCACAAGGAAAGAAAATACAGGCCAATATCACTGATGAACATAGATGCAAATATCCTCAACAAATGCGAGCAAACAGAATCCAACAGCACATTAAAAGGATCATACACCATGATCAAGTGGGGTTTATCCCAGGGATGCAAGGATTCTTTAATATACGCAAATCAATCAATGAGATACACCATATTAACAAATTGAAGGAGAAAAATCATATGATCATCTCAATAGATGCAGAAAAATCTTTCGACAAAATTCAACACATTTATGATAAAAACTCACCAGAAAGCAGGTATAGAGGGAACTTACCTCAACAAAATAAAGGCCATATATGACAAACCCACAGCCAACATTGTTCTCAATGGTGAAAAACAAACCATTTCCACTAAGATCAGGAACAAGACAAGGTTGCCCACCCTCACCACTATTATTCAACATAGTGTTGAAAGTTTTAGCCACAGCAATCAGAGAAGAAAAAGAAATAAAAGGAATCCAAATCGGCAAAGAAGTAAAGCTGTCACTGTCTGCAGATGACATGACACTGTACAAAGAGAATCCTAAAAACTCTACCAGAAAACTATTAGAGCTAATCAATGAATTTGGTAAAGTTACAGGATACAAAATTAATGCACAGAAATCTCTTGCATTCCTATACACTAATGATGAAATATCTGAAAGAGAAATTAAGGAAACACTCCCATTTACCTCTGCAACTAAAAGAATAAAATACCTAGGAATAAACCTACCTAAGGAGACAAAAGACCTGTATGCAGAAAACTATAAAACACTGATGAAAGAAATTAAACAGTTGTAGAGTTATACCATGTTCTTGGATTGGAAGAAATAACATTGTGAAAATGACTATACTACCCAAAGCAATCTATAGATTCAGTGCAATCCCTATCAAACTACCAATGGCATTTTTCACAGAACTAGAACAAAAAAATTCACAATTTGTATGGAAACACAAAATACCCCGAATAGCCAAAGCAATCTTGAGAAAGAAAAACAGAGCTGGTGGAATCAGGCTCCCTGACTTCAGACTATACTACAAAGCTACAGTAATCAAGACAGTATGGCACTGGCACAAAAACAGAAATGTAGATCAATGGAACAGGATAGAAAGCCCAGAGGTAAACCCACACACATATGGTCACCTTATTTTTGATAAAGGAGGCAAGAATATACAATGGAGAAAAGACAGCCTCTTCAATAAGTGGTGCTGGGAAAACTGGACAGCTACATGTAAAAGAATGAAATTAGAACACTCCCTAACACCATACACAAAAATAAACTCAAAATGGATTAAAGACCTAAATGTAATAAGGGCAGACACTATCAAACTCTTAGAGGAAAACATAGGCAGAACACTATGACATAAATCACAGCAAGATCCTTTTGACCCACCTCCTAGAGAAATGAAAATAAAAGCAAAAATAAACAAATAGGACCTAATGAAACTTAAAAGCTTTTCCACAGCAGAGGAAACCATAAACAAGACAAAAAGACAGCCCTCAGAATGGGAGAAAATATTTGCTAATGAAGCAACTGACAAAGGATTAATCTCCAAAATATAGAAGAAGCTCATGCAGCTCAATATCAAAAAAACAAACAACCCATCCAAAAATGGGCAGAAGACCTAAACAGACATTTCTGCAAAGAAGATATACAGTTTGCCAACAAACACATGAAAGGATGCTCAACATCAGTAATCACTAGAGAAATGCAAATCAAAAGTACAATGAGGAATTACTTCACACCAGTCAGAATGGCCATCATCAAAAAATCTACAAAGAATAAATGCTGTAGAGGGTGTGGAGAAAAGGGAACCCTCCTGCACTGCTGGTGGGAATGTAAATTGATACAGCTACTATGGAGAACAGTATGGAGGTTCCTTAAAAAACTAAAAATAGAACTACCATACGACCCAGCAATCCCACTACTGGGCATATACCCTGAGAAAACCATAATTCAGAAAGAGTCATGTACCACAATGTTCACTGCAGCACTATATACAATAGCCAGGACATGAAAGCAACCTAAGTGTTCATCAACAGATGAAAGGATCAAGAAGATGTGGCACATATATACAATGGAATATTACTCAGCCATAAAAAGGAATGAAATTGAGTCATTTGTAGTGAGGTGTATGGACTTAAGAGTCTGTCATACAGAGTGAAGTAAGTCAGAAAGAGAAAAACAAATGCCGTATGCTAACACATATATATGGAATCTAAAAAAAAAATTGGTTCTGAAGAACCTAGGGGCAGAACAGGAATAAAGACGCAGACGTAGAGAATGGACTTGAGGACACGGGGAGGGGGAAGCGAAAGCTGGGACTAAGTGAGAGAGTGGCATGGACTTATATATACTACCAATATAAAAGAGATAGCTAGTGCGAAGCAGGCGCATAGCACAGGGAGATCAGCTCGGTGCTTTGTGACCACCTAGAGGGATGGGATAGGGAGGGTGGGAGGGAGACACAAGAAGGAGGAAATATGGGGATATATGTATATGTATAGCTGATTCACTTTGCTATAAAGCAGAAACTAACACACCATTGTAAAGCAATTATACTGCAATAAAGATGTTAAAAAAAAAAAAAGTTAATGACAGAGAACAGTTCTGAAAGTTTCTGAGATGCTCTTCCTGGGTTAGGATCCTCAAATTTGGCTCAAATAAAATTTTCCATTTTTTAGAAAAAAGAAAAAAGTTAAAGACAGATAAAAGAATACAAACCTAGACTGATAGTTGCTTAACTGATGATATTAGTTATTTTTAAAATGTTACCATCATTCCTCACCTTTTAAAAATGCATGGACATATTCTTCTTCTAAACTCATCAAAGATCATGCCTCTGCCATGAAGTCTCATCTCTACCCCAATTAACATCAATCTCTTCCTGAAGGCATTCAACGCTTCAAATTTTTACGCAGCACCTACCTGTCAGGCACTTAGGCTGGGGATGTAACACCCATAAGACATGGCCTTGGGCCCTCAGAGTTGACACTCCAAAGGGGACAGAAACATACAAATGGAGAAGTCTTTAAAAAGCTGTATGCATTTGGATAAAATGATGCAGAGAACAGCACCTACGGAAGAGTGGCTTAGACCAGGCCTTGGAGATGAAAGAAAGATTTCGGGAGGTGAACCTGAGCTGAGTATGGAGGAAAAGGAGTCCACCAGCCTGAAAGGAGAGAAATCTTAGCAAAGGCATTAGACAGCGTTTGGGTGTGAGGGGAAAATGCTTCCTAGGCAAGGAGGACAAACAGCTGCAGAAGGGAGCAGAGCAAGTCAGGCCGAGAGCGCGCAGCCCTGAGCCTCTAGGCCCGTTTCCCAAAAGTGAATCATCGGCATCACTTGGAGATCCTCATTCGGTAGTTCTGGGGCAGGACCTAGAATCTGTTTGCAAAAGCCTAGAAGACGCCTATGAACTGGTAAGCAAGGGAAATACTTGTGTCAGTGATGGGGACCCTAGGAAGGTCTGAAGCAGAGACTTGCATGCTTGCAGATTGGAGAAAGGCCCTCTCACTGAGTCCTGGCGTCAGACTTCCCCATTTGGTTACCTGTCACTATTTACTCTCTTTTATATGCTTTACTTTTTTTAAATAGGAGTCTTTTCTCCCTCAAAAGACTGGAAGCCATGTGAAAGGAGAGACTAGTACCAAGCTTCTCATTTACTCTCCAGAACACTGACATTGTGCTAAATCTCTTGAAAAAAAATTTTGTTTTAAGTTATTTGGAAAGAGGATGGTTGCTTCAAACACATTTTATCCATTACTTTAGGAGAGCATATCTTTTACATTCGTCTTCATTAGGCTTCCATGGTACTCCCTGTTACTTAATGACTCGCCCATAAATCCATTTTGTATGAGTCAATTGGTCTCGACACCACAATTTTCCCGACTTGGCTCACGTAAGTTTAAGTTTTCATCTTTTAAATTGGATAAGGCAGAAGGAACAGTTCTGTTTCTGAAGGAAGAAAAAAGCCTCTCGAACCATAAACATATAAGAGGAAAAAGGCTTTCTTGCTTCAGGGTCACCTTGATAAAACTTCTCTTCAAAATTAAAGCCATAATCACCCTCTAGGCCTCCTCTCCCTTCCCTGACTCCTACTCAGGCTTTTAAATGACCTATTTTCATAAATGGCTATTAAGTCAAAAGCAGTATATTTTCTGGTAGAAGCTACTGAGAGGTCTGGTACAAGAATATCTGCCTACTGCCTTGCAGAGATTTTTTTTAATTAGAAGAATGGGGAGGAAAAAAGAACCAAATTTTATTCATCCACTATGTGCCAGGCCACACTAGATTCCTCAGTAATTCACATAGCAACCCTGAGAGGGGGTGCACAGAACTAAGGCTTGACCCCAAAGCCGAAGCCCTTTCAGAGGTACAGCTGCCCTTTTGAATAGGGGTTAAACCTGGGGAATGGCCACAGAGACAGTGAGAGATCTATTTGGAGAGTAGCAGTACTGGGGGGGGGGAAACACCGAAAGTGACAAAGTACTGTAAATTAGCCTGTGACGATATTTTAAAATGGTCAAACAGAAAGAAATATACAAGGAGACATGCAAATCCTTGTTTCTTGGCAATGTTCACTGTAAACTTTCACCTACTCTTGAAGTATTTACAGTTTAGGGTGAAAAAAATTGAAAAGGAAAAAACTGCAATGAAACCCAACACTACAACCCAAGTAAACGCAGCTGTAGACTAACATGTCATTGTCAGAGAGGGCATCAGACACGGAGAAACACAGCTCTCTGTATATCTCCCTTCCGAGACAGCGGATACGTTGCCCTCTTCCGAAGGTTTCAGACCAATCCCTCCTCCCCACCCACAGGGGGCTACCTTTCTCCCCTCTCTCCCAGGGGCCACGCTGAGTTGGCCCTCTGCATGCCCAGAGCACCTCTCTCCACTCGCAGTCATTGCCCTGGGCGGGCTGTTCTGCAGTTTTCCTGTTTGCTGACCTGTCTCCCACACGGGGTTCTAAGCTTCTCGGGGACAAGGAAAACGTGTTACTCATTTAGTAACCCTGGTACCTAAGCACACTGCCCAGGCCTGAGGAAGCAGCACTTAAGGGCAGTGCCAAGGAAAAGCCCTGTCCCTTCCCCTCCTCTCCCAGCTACGGGCACAGTGATGACGACGGCATCATCCAAGCATGTAAACAGCTATAACCTAGTAATACCTCTATTACTGACCACCAAATTAAAGAAAGATGGAGAAAACAGAAATGTTTCTGTGTTGTCCAAGAACCAGCTGCACCCGAATCAACACAGATGGCTTGTTAAATGCAGATTCCTGAAGCCAACGCCCAGTCAGACTCTCTAGGTAAGGAGCACTGTAATTTATGTTGTATAAAGTTCCCCAAATAATTTCCATAAGCAAGTGGTTCTCCACCAGCAGCGATTTAAAACCCCACCCTCAGGGACATTCAGAAATGTCTGAAGACATTTTGGACTCTCTTGACTGCGGAGAGCAGTGCCACTGATATCTAGCAGGTAGAGGCCAGGGACTCGGCTTAACCCTCTACACAGCATAGGACGGAGGTCCTCCACAACAGAGGATGTCAGCTGAGGTTGAGAAACTCTGTCATAAGCCCTAAAACCATTGTTCTCTGATCTTAAGGCAACGAGTTTTTAAAAAACCTTCAAGGGCTAACAAATGAGAACCAACAGCTAAGTTCTAACCACATGACAGAGTATAAATCATAACTTATTAGATATTTTATTCCAACATATAAAGAATATGAAAACAACTGTCAAAAAAAATCTTGACGGGATTGCCATTCCAAATAATGAATTTCTAGTCCTGACCATGAACATGTCACTTTTCCCATTTTTCAGTGCTACAGATCACTCAGATGATTACAATCTCTGTTACCTGGCCCAAATCTGAAACCGTAGAATATGAAAAAATATATATATACATATTATATATAGATACAAATTATATATACATAGCTGAATCACTTTTGCTGTACACCTGAAACTAACACAATATTGTAAGTCAACTACACTTCAATAAAAAAATAAACTGTTGAATAATCCAAGTGATGTAAACATCTTTTAAAATTCTAATACTAAGTATGTCACAGTTCAGTGAGAGACCACCTGTTGCAGCATAAAGAGTACTCACTTGGGATGTGGGAACCCTGAGTTCTAATCCCAGCTCTGCTACTTAATTAGCTGTGTGCCTTGGATAACTCATCATTTCACCTCTCAGGCCCCAGGTTCCTCACCTGCAAAATAAGGGAGTTATGCCAGACGATCGCTTAAGGGATCATCCTGCTCTAACATTCAGTCAGGGCCTATGCAGTAACTCCAATAATACAAATACACACACACAATAACATCCTCTGAAGAATCCTGCACAAAATTCAAGCAAGTGGAATTGCCACATACCACTATATAAAAAAAAAAAAAAAAAAAAAATCCAAAGAGGCTCAACCTTGCCAGTTGATATCCTAGAAAAGAATTACTTTTGGTGAAAAAGGCACAAACGTGAATGATGGAAACTACTAAAACTTTTTTTGGCAAACAATCTGGCCATGTGTATGAAGACCTAAAAAAGACCCCACAAGATCACAGCATCTATTCTAATAATTTCACTCCTCCGAATCAGTCCAAGTTAATCATCTGAAATATTTTTTTTAAAGTGTTTATCCAAGTATTACCTGGTATACTAAAATGAAGCAAAAATTCACAAACACCCTAAATGCCCCACAGCCGGGAAATGGTTAAATAATAGATACGACCTACACAATGATGATTTAGGCAGCCAATCAAAAGAAAATACAAAATTAGAAATTATATTTAGGAATGATTTCTAAATGAAAGTGAAAAACTAAATACACTGTTAAGTGATAAAATGGGTACAGCCTTAGCTCAAATACAAACTAGCCCAGAACAGAGACTGTAGGCGGAAGGGTGCCATGAACGTTACCTTCTTCACTAAACGTTTCTGTATTTCCATTTTTTCTAAAACCGTCTTGTACTAATAAGGGGTAGGGAAAGGACACACCAAGTCACTCTCGAGATTATCTGCATCATCCCAGTTCTAGACACCTTAAACGAAAATACGGGCTGACCGCGCGCGCACACGCCTGCTCACAAAAGCCGTGGTGACTTCACATCATGCAACTGTGGGCATCCCCAACCTGACAACTCGGGAAGGTGGGCTAGTCCAGTCCTTAACTCCTTAACTCCTGGGAGTCAGGCGCAGCCACCCCGATGCAGCGGAGGCCGGGCAATTCCAGGCAAAGCCTGGCCCTGTGTTCGGGTCTGCTTTCCCGCCGAATCCCCGGGCTCATGCCGGGCTTCCCAGCGTACTTCGACCACCATGAGCGGTCTCGGAAGCCACCTCGTGGGGCCCGGCCGATGCCGTTCCTCCCCGCGCGATCTAGGCTGCACTTGGGGTGGGGTTCTCAGGACCGAGCTCGGGAAGCCTGGCGCCGGCGGTCCCAGATCTCCCGGGCACGACAGGCGCCGAGGACCGAGCGTGAGCATGGGGACCCGCCACCCGCAGGCTCCGGAGTCCGCGCTCGCTCCCGCTCGCTCCCGCTCGCTCCCGGGCCCTCCAGGGGCTGCAGGTCCGGCCCGGCCCGGCCCGGGGATGCTGCTCACGAACCCTGCCCGGGGCGACGGAACACTGAGGCCTCGGACTGCCCGCGCGGCCGCGTGGCTCACCTCGCAGCCGGAATCGGCACCCCGACTCCGGGCACCCCACAAGCCCGGCCTCAGCCGACCAACCAGGCGAAACCGAAACTGAAATCGCCGAGGCGGCGGCGCTTTTCTGTCTCAGCCAATCATTGTTTTCCATGACTACGGCAGCCCGCGAGGACCGAAAAGCCCCGCCGCGCCAGAGCGCGCTAATCCCAGAATCCTGGTTTGCCTGAAGGCGAAGTTGGCGCCCGGAGTCAAGGTGGAAAGCGCTGGGGCTCTTTTCTAACAGAAAGCAAACACCACCGGTCCTCCCTCCCCCACTCCCGCAAAGGAAAAAGCAACACTGGAGGGATATTTTAACCAGGATTTCTTTTAGGCAGAAATGTTAAAAAATAACTTGAAGGCATAAGAAACTGGAATTCACTGCGAAAGTAATGTCTATACATACTCAAGAAATGTCCTGAATTTGAATAATTAAATACAAATAAATAAATAAAACAAGGAGTCTCGGACCTTTAAATCCACTTTTGGATTTTGCTTAAATGTGTGAAGACGAAGTCTTTCTTAGCAAGAGATTGTTTCCATAACGACGATAATCGACACAAAAAATTGAAATCACTGAAGTAACTCGTATTATAAAGGCATAAAGTGCGTTGCATTACAAACTAGTTCTAATTGGAAATGGTGTACAGACATTATTTAAGTGCTGCTATGGGAACTTGGTTTGGAACTTTGCATGAATTCTCAATATTCTTGCCATTCAAGGGAGAGGAAAAAGAAGAAAACTAGTATGCCAGGACTTGATTCCTTTTTCTCCTACACACATACCCTCATCAGCTTAAAATTTACACTTTACTTCTATTCCAAATTTGTAATGCTATAAACAAAACGATGATATCTTTAAACAGATCTTTAACCCTGTTTAAGTGTTACAGGATCTAAAATACAGATTCTTTTTCTAAGACAAAAATGAGTTCACCCTCTTGTAAGCTTCTCTTAGCTAAAGGCAGAAGAAATGAACCTTTGATTGACACAGGGGACAGAGAATGACTAGGTGTGATTTGGTAGAAAAGAGGGACTTCCTTATATGCTTTTATAAGAGCTCCCTTTGGGTAAAGACCACATAATTGTAGATTTATTGAAAAGAGCTGTATTTGAAGTTCTTGCAATATAAAATATAATGTAAATTTTAAAAATTTAGGTAAAGTGTCATTTAAATAAATTAATTAGCTGCCCCCGAAAACCCCACAACATAATAGGATATAAAGCCCCATCCCCAAAAGCCTTCACAAAAGACATCAAATTGTACTATATTCTGCACCGATTGTTTCAATTATTCAAAACAGAATTTTTTATTCATAGCCTCTTTCCCTTTACCAAAGAGCCTTCATGGAGTCATTATGACTGGTGGGCAGGGGACAAGGAAGAATTTTAAGGACACGTTTCATCTGCAGAGCAGCTGCAACCTTTTCCAAAGGGCAAAGATATGTAAGGGCCCAAGCAGATAAACAGGGTGGGCACCATGAATTAGTTCACAAGCCAAAAATGTTTACCAAAATGTAGTTGTGCCCAGAACCCCCTCAGTAGCTTAGAATTGGCTTTTACTAACCCGCAAAGCAAACTTCCATATTTTACAGGGTTATTTTCCCCCAGCATCTTTTATTATACAAAGAAAACATGTGCAAGACTTTTTCGGAATACTGGTCCACTGAGAACAAGTCTTCAAAACCCTGAACACAAACATTAATTTATTAAGGAGTTTTAAAGTCATAAAAATAGCATGACAAGATTTAGTTTAGCTTACATGGTTTAGTTGTAAGAATTGATGAACCTACACTGACACATCATAATCACCCCAAGTCCATAGTTTATATTAGGGTTCACTTTGATGGTGTACACTCTATGGGTTTTGACGAACATATAATGACATGTATCCACCATTATCGTATCATACAGAGCAGTTCCAGGGTCTCCAAAATCACCTGTGCCTCGCCTGTGTATTTATCCTTCTCTCCCCACTGACCCCTGGCAACTACTGATTTTTTTACTGTCTTCATGGTTTTGCCTTTTCCAAAATATCATTCAGTTGGAATCATACAGTATGTAGCCTTTTCAGATTGGCTTCTTTCGCTTAGTAATATGCATTTAGGGTTCCTCCATGTCTTTTCATGGCTTGATGACTCATTTCTTTTTAGCTCTGGATAACATTCCATTGTCTGAATGTACCACAGTTTATTTATTCGTTCACTTACTGAAGGATATCTTGGTTGCTTCCAAGTTTTAGCAGTTATGAATAAAGTTATTATAAATGTCTGTGTGTGGGTTTTTGTATAGACATAAATTTTCGATTCACTTGAATAAATACCAAGGAGCACAATTGCTGAACTCTATGATAAGAGTGTGTTTACTTCTGTAAGAAATGGCCAAACTGTCTTCCAAAGTGGCTGTACCATTTTGCATTCCCACCAGGAATGACTCAGGGTTCCTATTGCTCCACATCTTCAGTGTTTGGTGTGTCCAGTATTTTGGATTTGGGCCATTCTAATGGGTATATAGTGGTATCTCTTCGCAGTTTCAATTTGCATTTCCTTAATGACATATCGTTATATGCTTATTTGCCATTTGTACATCTTCTTTGGTGAGGTGTCTTTTCAGATCTTTTGCCCATTATTCAATCCAATTGTTCATTTTTTAAAATTGAGTTTTAAGAGTCCTTTGTATATTTTAGATAACAGTCCTTTATCAGATGTGTCTGTTGCAAATATTTTCTCCCAATCTGTAGCTTGTCTTTTCATTCTCTTGAATTTATTATTCTTAAAATAGGCAAATGCTAACATAAAAATACTGAGATGAACTTTTGCCACTTCGTTTTTTTGTTCCAAACTTCTATAGTTCTTTGTACTTATGCCTTTGAAAAACTATGTCCTTCAGTGTTTCATGTGCGTAAGAGAAGGTATTGAAATCAAGGGCAGTCGTCAATTAGCCATTAATAAATAATAAACTGTAACCTGCCTTCATTGATCAAACTCACTTTGTTTTTACAAAAACTTGCATGTCCTCCAAGCATCATGCAGCCTAAACAATAAGATGTTTGCCCAAGTTGTTTTTTTAGAAACTTGGAGTCACCTGTGTCTCCAGTTCAAGCTCAGGTAGGTTAAGACTGGTTAGGACCACTGACCTTCCCGTTAAGCTGTCCAACAGGTGACCTGTTGACATCAGAGGATCCAAAACTCCGCCCTCAAAACATGTTGGCACCGCCATTCTCTGAACATGTGTCCCATGTAAAAGCCTGTAGCATAGTTGCGCTTGCGCAGAATGATGATCACCTCACCTTGTTCTTATCTCCAGTCACCTCTCTCCACGCTTCCTATGCCTCAGCTTTATCCCATAAATAGCCTGAGCCCCTCGCCTTTGAAGGAGGCGGTTTTAAGATTTGTTCTCCCTTCTCCTCACTTGGCTGCCTTGTGAATAAACTTTTCTCTGCTGCAAATCTCAGCATCTGAGCATTTGGCTTGCTGAGCCTCAGGCAAACAAACCCAGTTGGGTAACAATATCACGTCTAGCTTATTTTATAAAACACCCAACAGCCCTGTGGACATGTGCGTGATTGTGTTATGTTCGTGACACTGATGATGAGAAATGCAAACGTGAAACTGGATTGGTCAACAGTCTCCAAAGCAGATTTTAATATCTAAATTAGTGTTATGCTTCTAGTAAGTTTGGGCGTCTTGTTCCAGCGATGCATTAACTCTATGAAGTGCTGGCTTGCACTTGGAGCTTCCGACTGGACAATAAAAACACCTGTCACATCCCAGATTTGGGTATTTGGACCACTGTTATCTACCTTTCATCATGGGATGTGAAAATTTTTTGTTAAAGGCAACAAGGAAAAAGATACTCTTGTTGTCGAATATCTTCTGAGAAGTAATATAAGCTTATTGACTGTGGGCCAAATTTCTCAGAATAAACAGTGGTGTGCCTTTTTTTTTTCCCAAAAGATGTGATATATTCTACATCATGGGCACTGGGTTTCAGATATAACATTTGAGATGTTTAAATAAATGTTCAGACGTCATCGACCATCATTTTGGTGTAACTTGAATTTCAGAAGAGATGGGCTCAGGGTCTGAACTCCTATGAGGAAAGTCTTCCAAATGCAGTGATGCTTTGTGCGCCACTCTGAACTCTAGAAAACCGCTCTCAGCTGTAAAATTCAGTGAAATTGGTGTGACGCTGCGCTTGTATTTTAATCCAGATGAACTTGAAAGGTGAACAGTATAAGTGGGAGAAATTATTTATAATTTAGTAATAAAAGTTTATGTCTAACACTCCAGATTTCATACATCTGCTGTGTGCTGGCCCTGAGATATAAAACAATTGAAGTTGCCTTTACATTTGGCCTTATATGAAAGGTCATAAATTAGAATGTTAGCGTTCGTCTTCTTTCCTAGCTCACAAAATCTCCATATTAACATCTTCACCTCAGACATAAGTGGTTACCCAGCCACAAAGAAAAGAGTTGTATTGGCCTTTTATGAATTATAGTTTATGTTGGAAATCTGTGGTCCATAAGGCTGCTGTTCATCTTGCAGTGGAGTGAATCTACTTCAATGAACTAATTCTACCACAGTGAAACTAATTAAAACTGTACAGCCATTTGAAATAAACAAATTACAGTCTATAAAAATTCAGGAATAGTTTAGATATCAGCAGATGATTTCCAAGATATGCGGTTCTTTTCATTCTTAAAAATGCACATCTACATCTCTGTGGGATTTTCTCTGCTTGAATACTTGACACCACATTTATTTAAAATAAATTCAATTTTCAAAATGTTTCTTACTAACATGATTTTAACTGATAATGTGAAAATTTTGATCTTTTCAACTACAAAAATATGCCACAATCCATTTCTATTATGACACATAACTAAATTCATTCCAAAATATTAATGAATTGGACCAGTGCTTTATGTTTAGACTTTCAAAAAATGTTTACAGCAAAACAAAACAAAACAAAACAGGTGTCCTTGATTTCCCAGGGTGGGTTATCAAATCCATATGCTTTTTTGGTGTAAAGGCTTCTTTCACCAGCACTGTGGTGTAGTTAAAATACAGCATATTATAAACTAGCAGGGTCAAGTTCAAGAACAACTTCAGAATCTCAGGCCTTCAATACAGGGAGAAAGCAAAAATTTAAGACCAGATGCTACCTCTCTGTAACTTTTAGCATTAGAAGCTGTTTTTCCCAGTTCTGGATTAGTGAACATAATACAGCTGGAAATTACCAATATGGTAGCATAAGCTCTTTCCTTCCAATTTTCTTAAAACAAAAGAGAAAAAGTTGCCTTTTTCTCTCACTGAAGTTACTGCAATAAAAAACACATCTGTGGCTACCTAAAGCTCTGAGGAGCAGACTGTGTAGTTCTTTCTGGTGTGACAAGACCTGCACCAACGTCTGGACACATTTCTAGAAGGTCACCCATAGGTAGAAGGTGATCAGCTGCCTCAAAAACACCACACTGTCCTCATTTCATAACATTCCCAAAAAAGAATTTGGGGAACTGACAGCCATTTTATAAATTGTAACTAGAGAAAAGAATAATACCCTCTTTCCCTGAGGGTCTTCTACAGACTCAGCTGAGGAGAATCCTTTCTGCCTTTTTATTTATTTATTTATTATTTTTTTTGGCTGTGTTGGGCCTTCATTGCTGCACGCAGGCTTTCTCTAGTTGCGGCGAGCGGGGGCTACTATTCCTTGCGGTGCACGGGCTTCTCGTTGCAGTAGTTTCCCTGTTGCAGAGCACGGGCTCTAGGCACGCGAGCTTGAGTAGTTGTGGTACGCAGGCTCAGTAGTTGTGGCTCGCGGACTCTAGGGCGCAGGCCCAGTAGTTGTGGCGCACGGACTTAGGTGCTCCGCGGCGTGTGGGATCTTCCCAGACCAGGGTTCGAACTGGTGGCCCCTGGATTGGCAGGCGGATTCTTAACCACTACGCCACCAGGGAAGTCCCTTTCTGCTTTTTGTTAGAAGGAGAAACAAGGCCTTCGGATTTACGCTGAAGAATTGAGACAAATAGGTTGCAGAGGACACAATACATATTGAGGACATTCACAGCTTCCAATTTAGTCAAGAGCCAGGTTGTATATTACAATTGCTGGATGTACTCTTCTCACACCTGGTGGGGGAGATACTGAAAACTTAATGTAGGCATTTGCTAGATTAGGATCCATCCTAACATTATATCCAAATGACAACCTGTTCCCTTTTAAAGTTTTATGTCTTTGTTCAGTGCCTGGCAAAGAAAAGGTACTCCTAAATATACATGGATGAATAAATGTGACTACGTGGGCGCATTCTCAGCTGGTCCCAGAGTAAGACCCTCAGAGAACCACAGCTTGAATAAATATTAAATAAAATATGAGAGAATATGAAGTTCCTTGATGTGAACTCTACAGGAATCAGAATTTCAACACTTCTTGAGCCTTATTCTTCCATCCCCAAATCACACAATGAGTTAATAAACATTTCTTCATAAATGATTAAGTACTTGAAATGGGTAATGGCTTCCGAATCTGACTTTTTGCATCCATTCCTCTTCAGGGGCAGCAAAGATCGCAGAACCTTCAACGAAGCTTACTTTTCACTTTCCTAACTGGACAAAGACCACACCAGTGCCTCCTCCAGCACATAAGTTACTTCCTAATTACATGTGAAGGAAAACTAGAGTCTTACGGATGCAAACTGCCCCACCCCAAATAACTTAAAGAGGCTTTTCAAGAATAACTTACTGTGAGCAAAATTCAATAGTACACTCCTAAAAATTCAAAAATCAAGAGAAAAAAAGATTCTGGAGGAAATCTATTACAGAGAAAATTGATTGTTCTTTCAAAATACAAAGGTAGATGACTTTTGTATTCTTAGAGTGTATGCATGTGTTTTAAACAATAATATTTTATTAGTCCCCACTAGCTGGAGCAAAGGAAGCCTTGGCTAAGCTCTGTGCACGGTCTCTTTCCATCATTGAAGTTCCTTCGTTCCTAAACCTCTGGCAACTTGTCATTGGCCCAAGAGTGCTCACCTAAATTAGAGGTATTGATTGACAAAGTGTGAGGCCATGAATTTCACACAAACCTGCACCAAGTGCCATATTAGAAAGAGTGAAACTTTTTGCTTGGAAACAGCTGCTGGACAAAACTCGGGTAGGGATTAATTTTCGCCTTTGACCATTTGCAAGACTTATCCCAGTACTAAAGCTGAGTATTTGCATCTGACAGGGATTTGCAAGGATGGTTAAAAAGGTGGCAATGGTTAGGTAGGCCACCATAGCTCACCACCCCTCCGTCTGAGAGGGGCCTGGCAAGTCAGATATGGTACCACAGAACAAGATCGTCCACTGGAAGACACAATAGAAGCAAGGTTTCTGTAGAGAAGGGCGTGAGGAAGGGGTGAGCCTTGCCTCTCAGCTGGAGAAATCAGCCTCTGAGACAGCACCCTCAGCCTCCCATGTGAATAGTGAGTGCCAAGGGAAGAGCTGTCTGAAGAAAGTTGTTGTCTTTGACGTCTTCCCAAAGTCTCCTTGCCAAGATGCTCCTCCTTCTGGTGTCCTAGGCCATCCCCTGACAACACTGGAATCCTTATCGGGCTGTTTCTCTCAAGTGTCCCCAGGAACGGAGCCTTGGCTCTGAGTTTGCACTTCTACCCTCTAAATGTTCCCCAAGGTAATTCCTGTGCTTTCGGTCTCTTCCCCAGTTTTTCAGCTGAATGTTGTCATAGCAAAGACCTTATAAACTCATTTTTGATAAAGTGATAATAGCAGATCCAATATGTGATTTTGCTCGTGTGCCTTTGTAAGGTGGAGTTCTTTAATAGCTTAGAGTCATAAATCTCTTAGGAAGCGTTGGCATCAGTGCCAGGTGTGGGGACAGAGTGCAGGTATTTATAGGTGCAATGCTTTCCCAGACAAGCAGGAGACGTGCCCACTTGCGCAAAGACGCAGAGCAGACTGACTGCCTAACGCTCCTGTTGTATAGGGCTAAGAGTGGACCACATTAGACTCTGTCCATCTCATTCAAACCAAGGAATAAAACAGCACCTGTTTGCAAAAAAAAAAAAAAAAAAAAATGAGGGGGTGGAGAGGAAGGACATGAAGTGGCATGGCATATAATTTATTTAACTCGAACACTTTCAATATTTATAAGCCCAAAGATTTAAGCCTCTTATTCCATCCCCAAAAAATGAAAGGCTTCTACCCCCCAGTTAGAATAGTGGCAGCTGTCACGATGGTGAGAGCCGCAAAGATGATCGAGATGAACGTGCCTGATTACTTCCAAGGAAATCGATCCAATTAAACCACAGAGATGATGCGTTATTCTCTATCAATATTGTTAGCATTTTATATCACACTTCAGATTGTAGATACGCTCCATTAGTGAATCTGGATGTGCAAGCACAGAAGGTCTTCCAGGAAGGGCGTGTGTCTTCTTAGCTCATGTCCGGTCCTGGCTAACAAACTTGCACTTCACCTCCTGTTCCAATACATCTCCATCCAAGCCAGAAGGTGATTCCAAGTCTGCAAACACTAATGCTTTATCAAATATGTGTTTTTATTTAAGGTGGACCAAGAAGTGAGGGCAAATACGAATATTTAATGAGATGGGTTTGTTACTCTTCAAGAAAAAGCACTGAATGAAATGTAGTCATTCTTTTAAAAAAATTTATCTACTTTTTGAAAAACACAAATATGACATGTTTTCTGTAGATAAATACAGATGAAAAAGAGAAAACTCAAAATTTGCCTGTTATTTCACCACTTCCGAGCAAACCAGTGTGTGAGTACAGAGCTCCCCTGGGCCACTGCCATTGTCTGTGTCTCTTGCTCTCTCTTACTCTGGATGATTCTCACTCTTGTATAATTTTTTTCTCATTTAATTAGACTTAGTGAAGATCTTTACATGTCAGTGAATATAAAATCATTTTAATAACAGCATAATACTCATGCCACAATTTCGTTAATCCTGTCATTATTAAACAACTTTGTATTTTAAATTCTTTGCTACAATAACAACATATATTTAAATATGTGTGTGAGGTTTTTTGTTTTTTTTTTGAATGCTTATCTATTTCCTTAGATAAATCCCCCAGTGTAGAATCAGTATTTCCAAAGATTTGCGTGTTTTAAAGGATATTTTTCTTCAGTTGTTGCCAGATGTGTCTCCAGGAAGGCCAATTTATACTCCTCAAAAAATAAATGAGAGTGCCTAAAGATAGATGTTTTCCAAAATAATCTGACTCGTTTGTAAATTTCTGTTTATTTTCCTGCCTTCCCTTGTGGTGTATAAGCTCCTGGAAGACAGCGAGATTTCCTGGTTACTACTATGTCCCTAGCTCCTGGAACATGCCTAACCCTGAGTATGTCTAGTATTTGTAATTTTATGTATTTGGGATTAAGAGAAACCAAACTGTATATGCTTCAGGGCCCTATATAACCTGGACTTCTCCTACTAACACTTACTCTTTGCCAGGCACTCTCCTATGCATTTTATGAGTATGAATTAATTTAATCCTCACACAGACCCTATGAAGTTACTACAGCTGTCATCCCCGATTTGTAAATGAGTTGACTGAGGCTCAGAAAAATAATTTGCCCAATATCACACAGTTGTGGATCTGAGATTTGAACCCAGGCAGAGTCCATGATCTTTAACTATCTTGATTTCTTTTATTTTTTTATTATCTTTTTTTACACCTTTATTGGAGTATAATTGCTTTACAGTGGTGTGTTAGTTTCTGCTGTATAACAAAGTGAATCAGTTATACATATACATATATCCCCATATCTCCTCCCTCTTGCATCTCCCTCCCACCCTCCCTATCCCACCCCTCTAGGTGGTCACAAAGCACCAAGCTGATCTCCCTGTGCTATGCGGCTGATTCCCACTAGCTATCTATTTTACGTTTGGTAGTGTATATATGCCCACGCCACTCTCTCACTTTGTCCCAGCTTCCCCTCCCCACCCTCCATGTCCTCAAGTCCATTCTCTACGTCTGTGTCTTTATCCCTGTCCTGCTCCGAGGTTCATCAGAACCTTTTGTTTTTTTAATTCCATATATATGTGTTAGCATACGGTATTTGTTTTTTTCTTTCTGACTTACTTCACTCCATATGACAGACTCTAGGCCCATCCACCTCACTACAAATAACTCAATTTTGTTTCTTTTAATGGCTGAGTAATATTCCATTGTATATATGTGCCACATTTTCTTTATCCATTCATCTGTTGATGGACACTTAGGTTGCTTCCATGTCCTGCCTATTGTAAATAGTGCTGCAATGAACATCATGGTACATGTCTCTTTTTGAACTATGGTTTTCTCAGGGTATATGCCCAGTAGATTTCTTTTAAATTGCAGATACTAATCTGTGCACTGCAGTAGTCATGGGCCAAATAGCTAAGTTCTTTTCTGTTATCTATTGTTTTATAACAAATCACCCCAAAACCTAGTGATTTAAATGATAATCATTTTATCTCCCAGAGTCTCTGTGGATGAGAATTTGGGACAGACCTGGGTGTTCCTGGCTCAGGGTCTCCCTCAAGGTTGCAGTCAGATGGTAGCTAGAGCTAGAACTACAGTGGGCTTATGCAGCTGGGGATTAGCTAGGCATCTCTCTCTTTCTCCGTTCATGTGGTCGTGAGTCCACTCTATAATGGTCTCTGAGCATGAGCTAATTGTGCTTCCTCCCAGAATGGCAGACAACTTACAAGGTGGTTAAAGACCTTTTGAGTGAGTGTTCCAGCAAACAAGGCTGAAGGCTTTTATGAACCAGCCTCAGAAGTCACAGCGTCAGTTCTGCCGTAGTCTATTGGTCAAAAGTCATAAAGCACCTCCACTTTTAAGGGAGACTCCTCCCCTCAGTGGGAGGTACGTCAAAGTCACATCTCAAGAACCCATGGGATGGGAAATCTTGTTGCTGCCCTCTTTGAATTATTTGTAGTGAGGTGGATGGACCTAGAGTCTGTCATACAGAGTGAAGTAAGTCAGAAAGAGAAAAACAAATACCGTATGCTAACGCACATGTATGGAATCTTAAAAAACGGTACTCATGAACTTAGTGGCAGGGCAGGAATAAAGACGCAGGACACAGTGGGGAAGGGGAAGCTGGAAGGAAGTGAGAGAGTAGCATTGACATATATACACCAGCAAATGTAAAATGGTTGGCTAGTGTAAAGCTGCTGCATAGCACAGGGAGATCAGCTCGGTGCTTTGTGACGAAGACCTAGAGGGGTGGGATAAGGAGCGTGGGAGGGAAGTTCAAGAGGGAGGGGATATGGGGACACATGTATACATATAGCTGATTCACTTTTTTATACAGCAGAAACTAACACAACATTGTAAAGCAATTATACTCCAATAAAGATATTAAAAAAAAGTAAATTAAAAAAAGGGGAAATACAATCTGCCACGTAACTAAAAATTTCTTTGCCCATAAAACGTGCTTTAAAACTCATACTTCACATAGAGCTGATAATGTGTGTGCTGATTCATTCTTGTTTGTCAGCAACCCACTCTTCTGATTGATGAAACATGCCTATCAAATGGCACATTGGCAGAGTATATTTACAGAATGGAGGTATAGTTTACGGCTCTGGACCAAAGAGAAATGACCAGACTTTCTATAAATTGAGCTTGGGACCCTGACCTAATGTCCAGGATTTTAATGCAGAATTTCAACTAAATGGGAAAGATATACTTTTTCTGCTTCTAAAAAAGTATCCTTATTGCAAAACTGTTTTTTATTACATACACGAATTAGATTCAGTGTAGCTGACTTTACTGTGCTGGGCTTTCTATATAGGGTCACTGGTGTCCAGGCAAGTGCTGGCCTCTGGCAGCAGGCCAGCAATAAAGGGCTGGGAGCAGAAGGGCGAAGGCAACTTGACCCCCTCCCCATGCAGTGATGCCCACTGTGACGGCCTATCCCCTTTCAGCTGCGGTTTCATTTACCAAACAAGGCTGATTTAGGAAGACGTTAGGAGGCCCAAGTAGTGACAGCTAGAGATTTCAATCCTATTTACTTCTTGGCTGTAGGTAAAGAAGTAAAAGTCCCCCCAAAGGAAGCCAGCTCAGAGTGATTAAATCAGCCCTCCATGATGGCCTTGGGGATATTGGGTACTTACTGTTTGTTTGTTTGTTTTCTAAAGCCTGTCATTGATTTCAAACCGGTGGAGTCTGAGAGCACTGCGTTTCTGCGTAGGTTAGTGTCTCTGGTTCATAAGTCACTACTGCCTGTGTGTGCTAAATTATCCCACCCGTCCTGGACAAGTCCAAAACACTCCAGTGCGTGACTATGTTCAGTGGCACAAAGTGGCTTAGGCCCATTTTATGTGAGCTTGTGATTGTGACTTCAAAAGGAACCAACAACCAACATCTGTGAGTACAGACTGCCTGTAGCACAGCTAGGGAGAAAAGCATTCCAGCCCCAAGCCAAACTCCGAGAAATCCCCAAAAGGCCAAGAGTCTTTCCCCCTCCTCTCCTTCAACAGAAGGATTATAAAGTAAGGGATCCCCTTAAATGCTCATTGGATCTGATGATGAGTGAAGGTTTGGTCTCCTTTTGAACTGGGACTCCCCCTTGGCACAAGGCACACCACTATTGGTGGGAAGTTGTGAACTTTTGTAACATGGTCTAAAGTTTCTAAGGGCGGAGGTGGAGAAACGACAGAACTTGCCCTTGAGAATTTTGCTGATAACTTAAAACATCACTTCGCTTCACTAGATAGTTGAGTGCTCCAAATTCCTTGACTTATAACATTGCCGGAACCAATTCTTTGCCACTAGGAACTACAGAGCCTGTTCCCCGACTTAGTTTTATTTCTAGGTATTTGCAATCATTGACTAATCTCACCTAGATTTCCGCCTCTGCCGAGAAAGCCACAGAGCAGGTCCCAGCAAGCAAGGCTGGTGTCGAGACACACTACACAGAACACAGCAAACAGAGGTGCAGTGGGATGTCTGGGCTTCAGCCACTTCCCTGGAGGTTTTCTTTTTTGCTCATGGTAATTGGATAGTTTTTCTCATATCCAAGCCTTTCCTGGGCTTGTTGAGTCTGGTTATTTTCATTTGAATTAATCCATAGAAAGTCACCAGTCACAGGGCCTAGACTTACTGAATTACAGATAAACACATCCATAAAATCATTTCACAGCTTACCTTGGAAAGCGATAAAGTACAGTCCACAGCATTGTGTCAAAAGCAAGAGAGGAAGCATTGTGGCATTTCTATTCATTTGTCAGTGGGATGAATATAGAGATATTGATATTTTAGCCTTTTATGAATGAAAGAGGAGTTAATTCCGTCCTATGAAAAGTTTTTGATTTGTCAGCTTTGAGAAGCTGAGTTCTCTGAGTCTTTATGAATCCACAGGGTAGCTGACTGCCAAATACAGCTGTGCCACTTTTTTTTCACTAATGGGATGCCCTGAATAACCCGGCATTGATCTTCATGGTCACTTCTGCAGAGAGAAATAATAGTATCTGAAATCTAAGTTCCTCTTCACAAACTACCAAGTAAGAATAAACTTCGGAGATGAACCTAAAAACCAAATTGAGAATCACTAGTTTGCTTCACAGACAGCTGATCAAACCCCACTCCTGAAGGCAGCAGTGTTTGAGGGTTTAATTTAGGTCTTTGATTGTAAGACCTTTCAGAAAATGCAAATGTCCCTGCCTGGAAAGTGTTAATTTGGAACCTGAAGCCTCACAGAGGCAAAGGGTTATGCTGTAGTTTCCTCAACCATTTTTCTCTATTTTATGTGTTTAGGTAGAAAGGAAACCCCACCTTCCACGGATAATGCTCCCTAAACTCACTTTTGTCAACTGAAAAAAAAAAAAAGAAAAAAGCACAACATGAGAGTTGTGAGTTAAGTTTTATTGGGGAAAAAATGAGGACAATAGCCCGGGAGACAGTATCCCAGATAGCTCTGAGAAACTGCTCCAGAGAGGCAGGGGGGGAAGGTCAGTAAAGATGTGATTTTGGTGAAGGGGGAATACATGCAATCAAGCACATATTTTTTGCAGGTTTCTGCCAGTCTCGTGAAGGTTACTGCGAGTCACGAGGAGCAGACCTCACCAGGAAGGGTTTTAGTGCTTTTCTATGTACAAGGAGATTGCAAGAGTTGGGCTCATAAAATCTTCTCCTGAAAATATCTAACTATCTAAAGACCTGTTCTACCAGTTTCTCCCAGAGCACAGAGTGCCTCATTCCTGATCTCCACCCTGAACTCCTTCCACGGGGTGTTGAAAGTCAGCAGCTGAAGCGGCTCATGATTTAATCTTTGTAGAGATAGATGGCAAGTGCCAGTCTGTAGCTGCCACCATCTTTTTCCCTGTGTTGGCAAGAGGCCGTCGTCAAATAAGTTCTACGAGCAAGAGATGATTTGGCAAGTCTTTGAAAATGTTAAGGAAAAGCTTAAATCCGACACAACGGCTACTTCATTTGTGAATTACAAGTGACTGGTGGATTAAGTATTCTTTGGTCACTTTCTAGACTGGACAACAAAAAAGGAAGGGCTAAAATCATTGAAAACGTCTAATGATTTACTCTAAGAGTAAGTGTGAAAAGCATGCATTAATAAATCTTACTCCAGCTGTATATCCTATCTGAGCTATGCCAGCCCGCTTTCTAAGCCTGAATTTTTAAAACTTAAAAAAAAAAAAGGGGGGGAGCTATCTTTTCCAAATGTGCTCCTATAACACTCAGTTAAGAAAATGTATATTTATTTTTTAAAGTAATGTCATTTACCAGAAGCCTTACCTTTTTCCCTTTGACAGGAAAACAGAGTGCTTATCTCCGTATTTTCATAATGAAAACTCCCCAAGCTCAGGAGACTCTGGCAGATTTACAACCTTTGAGCAGGAGAGCTGACAGGCATTTTAATATGGAAGGAGATATGATGTCTTTAGTGTACAGTGATGTCACTTCTAACGAGGGAGAAGCCGCTTTCTGCAGTGCCATCACCATAACAAGGCCGACCTGCCTGCTTCGTAGGAGACCTTCTCACCTAGAGAAAGGTCACAAATAAGACCGAAGGAAGGGACTCTCCAGATTTAGGTGGAAGGGCGCCGTGCAAGGTCCTGGTCACAAGTCTATTGTGAGTGTGCTTTAGCTACCAGAGGTTGAACTGTCTAGACAGAGCTGACCTTGAGAAGGGAAAAGGTAAGTCCTGATACTGAAAGGGTAATGAAAATCCTCCGGGGAGTGTTAACATGAAAGCTGGATTGCCTGTTGACCATCTCGTCTCCCTGCTCTCCTACCTGGAAGAGGTCTCATCACTTGAAAATGATATTGACAGCCCCTCTGTCATTAGGAGGGTGTGGGATTATTGTGCCTGGAGAAACGACAGTAAACAAATGCTAGAAACTCGCAATCTTTTTGTTTGCAAATGAGGCCTTAAAGGTATAGCATTTGGTGTAGGAAATACTGGTTGTGGTTTTGAAAAGAGCATTGCATTCTCAGAGGCAGATACTCAGATGCCCTTGTCCTAAGTCCTCTAATTAACGCTGCTGCCCACTCCCAACTGAGCAGGAAGGATTTTTATCAAATCCTCTGAGAACTGCTACGTTGCTAAATCCCGTGTACCTGGGAAAGTGGAGAAAGGGCCTCCTGCAAGCTACTTCCCCGTGAAATTCTAAAAGCAACCTCCACCACGTCAGAGAAGAGTCTGGTGCGGCTTAGCAAGGAAAACCCTAATACTGTATTCCAAAACCAGAGGGGTCTCGCTCTTCAAATAAACTTTCATTCATTAAGCAAAATTTCTGGAAGTCCGAGGGTTAACTTAAGAACTTAGGAGATTTTGCCAGCTCAGAGGATAGCCGAGCATTTAAAATTTGCCAGCGCAATTAAACGTACTTCTCTTTAATTAAATGCAGGCACATTCAGCCATCTACACACTCAAAATTAAGTACCAAAGATTTATCGTGTAAAGGAGCCAAACAGTAAAGGCAAGGGTTAGAAATGACCAATATCACAAAGGGCTATAATTTTTTTTAATATGTTATTATCTAATTAATTCTACTGCAGTGAAACAGTGGTTATGAGCCTCGGCAGGCAGTCCTGGGCTGTATTCTGTCTCTGCCACTTACAAGTTATACGATTTGGAAAAGTTACCTAATTTCTTTAGGCCTCAGTTTCATTATATGTGAAATGGGAATAATCGTTTTACTTACCTCACAGTATCTGTGAGAATTAATTGAGATAATCACTGAAACCCACTTACCGCCATGTCTAAAGCATGGTTAAGCACTCATGGGAGTGCATGGGAGTTTGGGATTGAGATGTACACACTGTTACATTTAAAATAGATAACCAGCAAGGACCTACTGTATAGCACAGGGAACTCTGCTCAATATTCTGTAATAACCTAAATGGGAAAAGAATCTGAAAAAGAATAGGTACATGTATATGTATAACTGAATCAGTTTGCTGTACACCTGACACTAACACAACATTGTTAATCAACTATACTCCAGAATAAATAAGTGATAGCCCCTATCACTACTATTATTGTTATTAAAATAATTAAATTATATATTAATTTAATTTTAATCAATTAATTTTATTTAATTGTTAGATATTTAAGTTAAATTATTAAAATAAGATATTTATCCTAAGTAAAAAAGATACATATAATAAGATATTGATCTTAATTAAAATAAGATAAATATCCATATTAGCCATGTGTCTTGCACTAAGATCTCATTTGTAATACTTCAGAATATATAAGATTACCTTATGTATATAGTTTGTAATGGAAATTTTTTCTTCACGGTTGCTCAAAGGATCATACTTCAAGCTCTAAACGACTACATATGGCCCTAGGTCTTTGGGCTACTGATCCTTGAATGATGAATTTGACATAAAAATGTGTACCCATTCAAATATTAATGGCGACTACTACCCCACATGCCTGCCCTTCCACCCCCATGCTGCTATAACCCAGTGGTTCTCACACTCTGATGTGCACAAGAGAATGAAGGGAGCATGTTATTAATGTAGACATTCTGGTTTGGTAAACTTGGACAGAGGCCCAGGCATGTGCGATTTTAGTAGGTAGACCATTGATTCTGAGGCAGATGGTACATAGAGGTCCTAATAGCTCACCAGAGAATGATGCCCTGCCCCCCACATGTCAAGGATGAGAGGATGGACCTTTGGAAGGATATGTAGTTTCCCTTCTCTTTCTTGGTAGGATTGGTATTGCCTTATGCTTAGGAGGTACCTTCAGATCGAGAGGCTTGAAGGGGGCCAGGTGAGGGTCGAGAGAGAAGAGACAAGGCAGATTTCTCAGGCCACCTCTTTCCTGTGTTCTAAGGGCCAAGGATGAATGGCTTCTTGATGTCTCGCTGGAGTAGGAGAGGAAATGAGGACATGACTGGAATCTTGGCACAATATTCACGGCTGTGCATATGGCTGGAACATCTTTTGTTGTTGTCTCTTAGTTTCTAAGTGTGACAGGAAGTAGTGGGTGAGATTTTGGATTCAGTCAAGGCATGGGAACCAAACGATATCCTTGGAATATAGGCAGCAAGGTCATAATATACTACAGGGGCTCCTAAACTTGGACCCTGGCTCACTCAGGAGGCAGAGCGCAATATTTCACGGCACACATACCATACCAGTTCTTACCTTTCATGTGTTATTAGTTCCATTTTCTGTTTTTCCTCATCTGCATATGTTTATACACACACAGGAAGAATTTCACAATATTGCCAGGCATGGGAGGCAGGCTTATTAGTAAAATACTGAGTCAAAACTTTCATTAAACTTTATTAACATAAATAAAGCAGAAGTTATCATACCTATCCACAAAACAAACAAACAAAAAGCACTGAGCAAATGGAAAATCAACAACTGTTCTTAGATCCATCAGAGAACTGAGGTCACAGGGCAAACCTCTGCCCCCAAAGTTGGAGAGGCAGACAGGTGGATAGAGAGTCACAGCTTCCCAGAGCAGAGAGCTCTGCAAAACCAGAGCAGGCATCAGGAAACCTAAACTGTAAGTAGATAATTGCTGGCAGTTCAGTGTGGACAAGTCTGAGAGTTAAAAATGCCAGGGTTTCCCAGTCTTAGGTGGTCTCCACACTTTGGTGAGTTTTACCTCCAGAATCTTGAACCAGTTCTCATAGCGAAGAGTGGAGAAAAATCCCCTTGTGCTTCTACCATGGAGAGGGCAAATGTAGCCATTTCGAAACAGTCCAGAACTCCCTGTTCTTAGTAAGTCCTGCCCTCAAGGAAAATATTTTACAAAAGCCTAACCAACATGGCTTTTACCAGAGCCTAATGACCTAGGAGTAGGGAAATACCCAATGTCAGTCCCATCTAGCCTTCCTGTCTCATCTAAGAGGGAGAAAAAAAACAAAACAAAACTGAGAAGCCCCTGTGAAGGTCACAGCCCAGGGGCATGGGCTCATTAAAAGACTAAGACCTAATCCTAGGACCATAGAATGCTTTTCCTTCCCCCACATCTTACCAACACATAAGTAGGGCTCTGGTATAATATCAGGGGATTACAACTGAAATAACTGCACACTTCAGACTTTATTTAAGAAAAAGTCTCTAGGAAAACACAGAGGGGAAAGCAACAAAACCACCAGAGGAAATTTTAGCCTCGGATACCTACAGCTATAGCAAACTGTAAACATAGCCTAACTCCTAGTCAGCTAAACATAAAACTTTATACTAAAGGTCTATTTACTTTAGTCCTTTTTATCCAGCAAATTATGTTCTTCTTTAAACAAAAAAATTACAAGGTGTACTAAAAGACAAAAAACACACCCTGAAGAGACAGAGCAAGCTTCAGGTCCACACTCAGATATGGCAGAGACTTTGTTTGTTTGTTGTTTGTTTGAAAAGAGGTATTAGATTATTTATTTATTATTATTTTTTAAAGAGTTATTTATTTGTTTATTTATTTGGCTGTGTTGGGTCTTCATTGTTGCGCCCGAGCTTTCTCTAGTTGCGGAGAGCAGGGGCTCCTCTTCGTTGTGGCGTGCAGGCTTCTCATTGTGGTGGCTTCTCTTGTTGCAGAGCATGGGCTCTAGGTGCGCGGGCTTCAGTAGTTGTGGCATGCGGGCTCAGTAGTTGTGGCTCACGGGCTCTAGAGTGCAGGCTCAGTAGTTGTGGCGCACAGGCTTAGTTGCTTCACGGCATGTGGGATCTTCCTTGACCAGGGATCGAACCCGTGTACCCTGAATTGGCAGGCGGATTCTTAACCACTGCACCACCAGGGAAGTCCCTGGCAGAGACATTGGAATTAGCAGATTAGTAATTTTAAACAACGTAATTAATATGCTAAGGGCTCTAATGGAAAAGTGGACAACGTACAAGAAGAGGTGGGTAATATAAGCAGAGAGATGGACATTCTAAGAAAGAATCAAAAGGAAATGTTACAAATCAAAAACACTGTAACAGATATGAAGAATGCCTTTGAGAGGCTTAGCAATAGACGGGACACAGCCAAGGAAAGAATCAGTGAGCTTGATACTTGAGTCAATAGAAACTTCTAAAACTGAAATACAAAAAGGAAAAATAGTGAAAAAGATAGAGCAGAATATCTAAGAACTGTGGGACAATTACAAAAGGTATAAATGCCAAGCATTAGTTACCATGGTGAAAGGAGGATAAAACTCTCCTGACCTCACATGTCCTTGATGCAACATAGGACAGAATCTCTCCTGGACCGTCATTGCCCCTTGCTCACATGTCCCAATAGGAGGAGAAGTCAATAATTAGATTGGTGAGTTTGGGAGAAGAAATTAAGTATCTCTGACAACACCACTTTTTTCTGTGTTCTACACTTCTCTACCATGAAAAAGGTGGCCTGTCTCAACTGGCAATACCATATTTTTCCACTTCTGCCTTTTATTGGATGGGTAAATTTTATTCTGATAGAAATATTCAGAAACTTAAAAAAAATATTTATTTATTTGCCTGTGCCAGGTCTTAGTTGCGGCACTCGGGATTTCCATTGCCCCTTGCGGGATCTTTGTTGCAGCATGCAGGATCCTTAGTTGCGGCATGTGGGAGCTTGTTCCCTGACCAGGGATCGAACCCAGGCCTCCTGCATTGGGAGCACGGAGTCTTAGCCACTGGACCACCAGGGAAGTCCCCAGAAACTTATTTTTGTTGCAATTTGTTTTAGCATGAGTTTCCTAGAAAACAGAACCTGAGATGAAACCACATGCTAACTTTTATTGGGAAGGGGTGCAATCCCATGGCAACTGGAATGAGGGAAAACGTGTGAGGAAGGGAAGAAAGGAGAACCAATATAAAGTGGTAGGTGTATCACTAAGCTGGCCATGGCGTTACAAAAAAATTAAAACACAGCCAATTACCTTGTCACATGTCACAAACTGTGTGGAACCACTGTCTCAGAAAAGTTCTTTGGTGGGAGAAGGGAGAAAAATTATTTACTAGTTCATCCCCCTCCCATTCTGTATACTGTTTCGCATTGGTCAAAGTTTGCTCCAGATGGCATGTACTCCCTAACACTTGGAGGCTGTATCACCCACCCTTCCAGGCAACTGATGGGGAAGTCAGATCCCACACCCACTGGGTGAGAAGAGCCAGATCCTCAGCAGGTCCTATCAGTTTAGTTCTAGGGACCAAAGCTGTTATGGCTTTCACTGTGACGCTCATGACAGAGGTAGTGTCAGAGCCTTAGAGGCGTGGTGGCTGAAGCAGAGACACCACATCTGGCACAGTAGCTGTGCTCAGCTCCATCACTTGTTAAATTTGCAGTAGTTCACTGTCGTGCCCTATGATCTCTCTGATTTTTACAGAAGCCAGAGAGTTGACTCAAAAGAGAATGTTATGAGAACCCCTCCATCTTTAATGATGGTGTTAATCTCTGTCATTCTTCAAGGACTGTGGTGTTACTCCTGCAAATGGCAGGGGATAAGGGAGTTTCAGGGGCTTACCCATAGCCAGTGGTTCTCAATCAGGGGCGATTTTGCCCTCCTAGGGGATATTTGGCAATGTCTGGAAATGGTTTTGGTTGTCACAACTAGGTCTCACTGGCATCGAATGGGGAGAGGACAGAGATGCTATTAAATATCCTACAATGCCCAGGAAATACCCCACAGCAAAGAATTGTCTGGTTCCAAATGTCAGTAGTGCTGAGTTTAACCCTTCCTACCACAATCACGCTAATTCACAGGACAGGTCATTGATCTGAGGATGCTGCCAGAAGCTAAGTACATCTGTCTTGATTATACATTCAGAAACCAGGGAAATAATCACAAAGTGGGTATCCAAAACCACTGGACCCACCATTAGATGGACTTGGTCTCCGTAAGCCTCTGTTTTAACCAGAGGACGGTGTTGGTGATTCAGGTCTCCTGATATCAGGATCATCTCATGCACTGTAGCTAATGGCCCTTGAAAAGTCTAGGTTTGACCCTTTCCCCAGCGTATAGTTACCCGGGCAAATTGCCTCAGTTCCCTCTGGGGAAGGGTCGGGTATATACACTTGTATATACTTTCAGTGGCATTAGAGGGTCCTTCCTCAAGGGGATCCAGCATCTCCTTCAATCAACGAGCTCTGGGTTTGTTAACTGACTTAGATCTAGAAACTCAATGATGGAGTACAGTTTTCCCTCATGGAAGGCAATGATAGCCTCCTGCTCAATAATTATTGATTTTTTAAAGTACTCAAATCAACAACACCCTAGTCAGCTTCCCGATGCCATATATCCCTGAAAGTAGGCACCCTCGTTCACACTAAGGCCTTACTGCTCTTGATGTTAATTCAGGCTCTCTTTCCTTTGATGGTAAAGGGCTGCCACCCGGTTTTTGGTAGTCCCGATTCCTTTTACCACCATGGATTGGATTAGAGGGGGCCCAATTCCATAGTAACATCTTCTACTGTGATCCCTGACCTACTGTGATCCCTGACCACTGAGCTTCTCAAAGATGTTGGTACCATTCCCCTCGGCCCCCCATCATTCCCACAATTTCCCCCCAGGCCTTCTGGGATACATAGTCAGGTGGTAGGTCTTACAAAATGAATCCATTCTCACATGCTCACCTTCTTGAGACTTCTGACTTCTTTATCTAAACTATGTCAAGGAAATTCCAATATCTCCACATCATCTCCTTTAGGCCATTGCAGTGACTAGGCTGGAAGGAGCCTAGTGCAGTGAATAAGGACCAGCTCAGGTGTCCTGAATCCAGGTAAGTGCCCGTGGCAGTCCATTCTCACCCATCCAGCCTCTGTCTGCCTCCTCCAGTCAAAGCATCTCAAGATCCACACCCGCGGCGTCCCCACAGTTCCTGCCAGGACGTTTCATCAGGCTTGACATTTCCTTCCCCAGCAGGGCTTGTATTAATACTTCCCTTTGTATTAGCCCAGGGTCAGGGAAGGGAGGTCAGAGTGGGTCTTGAGGAAAACTTGAGAACAAGCATCATTTGGGGAGGCACCTGCTTCCGGTGACATCATTGCATGCCGTCCAGGCAAAGGGGTGATTCTTCACCCCTGACAGGGAGAAACAGGCTGTTTCTGCCAGCCAGGGAGATTCAGGCTTGTCTACACCAATGTCTCCATCCTAGGGTTCAATTTTCCACTCTTTCCCTATCAAGGCCCTGACCTTGACCTAGGAGACCTGTTGAGGCTGCACTGTTAGTTTTCCTTACAGCTCTGCCACCCTGAACTGATTTTTAGTACAGATGTCTTTCAGCTGCAGGAGATGCAAACCTCATTTAAAGTAGTTCTCAAGGTCCTTTGGCTTTCAGAGTATGACTTGAGTTGGTAATAGGTGCCCTGGGCCTATTTATCAAGCCTTTATCAAGACCTCAAATTCCTTAAAGCAGCCACCCCTCCACCACAATCTTTGCCCCTTCCTGATCAAATATGGTAGCACCATGATTTTCCCAAGTTTAGCCTTCCACCTGTACTTCATCCCAATTAACCACAGGTGAAAGAGTTGGTTACTGTGATGTCACTTCGAAGGGCTGTTACCATCCCACTTACCCGATTGTTTTTAGACAATCAAGTATAGAATCAATTCCAAAATCTCATTCTGAGGGTCTTCTTTCTAGGATACCTCTTCTACTAACTTTCTCAGTAAACAAAGCCTGAGGCAAACTTGTGTGCAAATACTTTACTTATTGGTAGTATAATCCCAGGACAGCCAGGGTCAAGAAAAAAGGGAAATGAGGCAGGGAAGGAAGGGCAGCAAATACACCGAAGGTGGTCCATCACTGAGCTGGCCACAGCTTCGTAGGAAAACACAGCCAACTGCTTGATCAAATGAGAAGTATCTGTTAGGAAACACCTTCTAACAACAGTCTACTGAGGGCAGTGTTCCAGTTTTCTATTGCTGTATAACCAGCTACCCGAGAACCTAGTGGCTTAAAATAATCATTTTATTCTGCCCCGATTTTGTGAGGAACCTGGGAAGGATGGGAATGAGTGATCCATCTCTGATCCACGTGGCATCAGCTCTGGTGGTTGGGATAGATGATCCACTATCAAGATGGCGTCCCCACTCACATGGTCTGGGATAGCTGGTAATTGATGCTAGCTCTTGGCTGGGAGCTCAGCTGGGCTACATGGATTCTCCATGTGGATTCTCCAGCGTGGATTCTCCATGTGGATTCTCCAGCATGGATTCTCCATGTGGTTTGGGCTTCTCTCAGCATTATGGTTCCAGGAGAACCAGGCAGAAATTGCAAGACGAAGTCCAAGAATGTTGCTTCAACTACATTCTATTAATCAGGCAAGTCCCTAAGGCCAGTGTAGATTCAAGGGGAGGGGAAATTAAACTCTACTTCTCAATGAAAAGCATAACAAGAATATGCCTCCATCTGTAATCTACCACAGGCCACAGGCAGGGAAGAGGGATGGCAAATATAAGACGGTACATGACTGAGCTGGCTAGGGTTATACAAGAAAATACAGCCAGTTATTTGAACATTTCAGTCTCCAGATAGGGTGTTTGGAGAAAACCACCTCAGAATAGTCTACTGGGAAGAAAGAAGACTTTATCTGCTAGTTCCTCACCCCCATGTTGTCTGTTGTTTTTCACTGTCAAAGTTTGCCCTATGAGTTGGCAACCCATACACTCCCAGGTGGCTGCTGGGGAAGCCATATTCCATAATCCACTGTGAGGCCCTTCATCTGAGTCCAGAAGTAAGTGGGATGATCCAGAGCCTCCAGCCCTTGGTGGTAAAGCTGCTGTAGCTCTTGCAGTGGTAGGCAGTCTGGGTCACTCTGTAGCCAGGGGGGCAAGATAACTAGTGGTGTTAGAAACTGGTGCTGGTTAACTTAGGTGACAGTGGTGGTGAGCAAGGCTCTCCAATGAGGGCAGGTGAGGCTGTGAATCTGGGGAGATGCATAAACCTGGTCCAATGCACACATCAAAACATTGTCACTGAATGCAGCTTTCATAAGTAATAAAGCAGATATTCTTATATCCATCTAAGGTCTCTCGTGGTTGATTTAGAACCATCTGTGCCTCTCTCAATTGGTTCCAAACTTGGGAGAGGTAGTTGGATATTTTCTGTTGCCTCTCCAGATCTCCTACCCATGTTTATCCAAATGTCTGAGCTCCGGAAGGCTGCCTATATAGACTATATCTAGAGGTTCCCCAGTTTTCTAGCTTCCAGTTGGTTTAGCCAATGGGATACACCAAGAGATCAGAGGATAAGACCAGAGTAATGTTGCCACCGTTGGCTGTGTCCCTTTAACAAAGAGCACAGCTCGTATCAAACAACCTTCTCCTACAGCAACTCTCAAATAGTTCCAAAACCACCTTCTTCCTTGCCCTATCTGGTCCAGGAGCTCACCTCTGCTGCTGACCCTGGGATACCCACCACTCCTTGTAGGTTTCCTTTAACACAACCCACACATTTGTAGAGTGTCCTTTTTAAAATTCTCTTTAATTACAGTTTGTGTGTGCCTTCTGTTTCCTATTGGGATCCTAACTAATACAGGTGGGGACAGGAATGTAATTAATTATCACCCCTAGATCCAGAAAAGTAAGCCCTACTAACTGTTAGTAGATTACTAGTAAACACTCTTCAGTCATATATAAAAATAAAAGTTTTACTATTGGCTCATTGTGCGCCTATAAGTAGAAAATAAAGGACTTCAGTTTTTTAATCAGTCTGAGGCTTATCAGGAGAGCCCCCAGGGCTCAACCAGACTATTACTGGGATGGAGTGAAGTGCCAACGCATTCTCAGGGGAAATAGATGAAGCTCTCATTTCCTACCATCTGCCAGGGAAGAATTGGAAGTAAAGAGGTAATGAAGACAGGTAATTTACTCTTTTTGGGAAATTTGGCAAGTCCCAACATTGATTTTATTAAGGCAAAAGGAACATTACTAAGTGGCAAATATCCATGAATACTTTTATCTGAATATAATTCAACCGATTATAACTTTAGAGCTGTGAGTTCAATCAGTGGCTACTGGACACATGTGGCTATTTAAAAGTGAATTCATTAAAATTAAATAAAATTTAAAATTCAGCTTCTCAGTCACCCTAACCACACTGTAAGTGCTCAGCCGTCCCAGTGGCTAGGGCTACAATATTGACAGCACATATATAGAACTTTCCCATCTTCGCAGAATGTTTTATGGATAACATTGCTCTTAAGAACTAAGCCCAAAAAATGTTGCATTTTTAAAAACTACCATGTTTATTAAAGTTTGGGGGCACTCAATAATCAGATGCCTGAGAACTCTATTAAGTGTGTGTCATGTTATACAGAGAAGTAAAAAGAGTTCCGGGTTGTGATCCTCTTGAGGAGAAAAGACTTTGACCTACTTCAGAAATTTTTAAAGTATGTGCTTTAAATTTTGTTAAACTTATTAAACAAAATAATGAAAAAAGATAGTCTCCCTTATTGAATGAACTACGTGTGCTTTTTTCCCCTCAGATATTGGGATCAGCATTATAGCAATTTGTTTTAAAATTAATTCTTGGGACAAAGATAAAAATCTTAAAAGCCATGTATAATATATTCAGAATTACTTCTGTTTTAGCGTATTGAAAAGGAAAGTACTTTTTAAATAAAAACTTGAAAATAAATAAGTAAAGACATACACCTACCCCCTCCAAGTAAGGTAAAGAAAAACGAACATTTTAGGTACTTAGACTTGAAATCTATTTGAAAAAAAAAAAGGCAAAGTTAATCATTAAACATTCCAGCCATAATAAGACCACTTATAAAGAAAAAAAGGGGGGAGAATCCATGCAGAAATGATAAAATATCTAGGATATTAGTATGGGTTGGGTATACAAATAAATCCAAATAAATAGTAAGCATAGCTTAGATAAGAGGTCTTTAAATTATTTTTTTCTGCATCTCAGTATGCATCCTTTATATATTTTGAGATTAAGCCAGTTTGCAATTTTTACTTTTAAACTCTCAGGCAAAGTAGCCAGGGTTTTCTTAGAAGTGTTGTCATCATGGTTGGGTTGTACTATCTTCTCTTGGAAAATATGTTGAACGCCAGACCACACGGATGAGCATGGAAAGCACGCTATTGACTAGTTCAAATTGACATGCTGTTCTTCTGGAAGAAAAACAAAACTGAAGGATGTGGAAAAGAGGTAAATTGAGGTCATCTTGGATATAAGTAGACTAAGATCGGTCAGTCTAGTAAGCTGCCAAGATTTTCAAATAATTTTTTTAAAACCACACTTTTTTACTTATTATAAAAATAATTCATATTCATTGTAGACATGTTAGAAAACACAGTTAAGCAGATAGAGGAATATGAAAATGACCAATTTATTCTCCCTAGGGATAAACTCAATTAATAGTTTGGGATGTATTCTTCCAGAATTTGTGTTTCCTTGCATAGAAAAATATACTAGTGTCACCACTTGAGGGTGTCAAGGTGAAACTTTTAATTTGCAACCTGCTCTTTTTCGTATTACAACATCTTGTATCTCTAGAAGTTTTTAGAAGTCTTTTTTTTTTTTTTTAAAGAGCGGTCAGAATTTTTCTGATCTGTGAGGAAGTCCACTGTAGTAGTATTAAGTATTCCATTTTCCCAAGTCAATCAACCACCTGATTCAGACTATTTGTTGTAATGATTCCCTAAACAGTCAGCTCTCAATTTTCTATGGTCAGAAACAAATGACTAAAAAAAATAATAATAATAATTAGACATCAATAATGCTCCCTACTTTTCTGCTTCCCAAACCTCACTTGAATACTGTTGACGGCTTTTCAAATCCAACAGAGACACATTTGCTCCAAGGAAGGTAGAGGATTTTTCTTTAAATTACTCAGGAGGAACAAAGAAAACTTTAGCCCTTCATCTTAAATTAAATGTGCAACACCATCCACGATGAGAGTTGTGACATTACCTGGAGTCAGCAAGGAGCCACTCGTGGGTGTGGACCACGAATCATGTCATCACTTTGTGTTTGAAGACCGTCTTTCCGGAAGCAGCGGAAGCAGTGAGATTACTGTTACAGATAAAGGGAAACTGGCTAATGGTTTATCAATTTTGTTTATCTTCTCAAAGAACCAGGTTTTAGTTTTATTGATCTTTGCTATCGTTTCCTTCATTCCTTTTTTTTTTTTTTTTTTTAGTGAAATAGGGAGCATTTTCTTTTTTCTTTAATTTTATTTATTTATTTTATTTATGGCTGTGTTGGGTCTTCATTTCTGTGCGAGGGCCTTCCCCAGTTGCGACAAGCAGGGGGCCACTCTTCATCGCGGTGCGCGGGCCTCTCACTATTGCGGCCTCTCTCGTTGCGGAGCACAGGCTCCAGATACGCAGGCTCAGCAACTGTGGCTCACGGGCCCAGCTGCTCCGCGGCACGCGGGATTCTTCCCGACCAGGGCTTGAACCCGTGTCCCCTGCATTGGCAGGCAGATCCCCAGCCCCTGTGCCACCAGGGAAGCCCCCATTTCTTTTTCATTTATTTCTGATCTGATCTTTATTATTTCTATCCTTCTGCTAACCAATCCAAAAATGGGCAGAAGACCTAAATAGACATTTTTCCAAAGAAGACGTACAGATTGCCAACAAACACATGAAAGAATGCTCAACATCATTAATCATTAGAGAAATGCAAATCAAAACTACAATGAGATATCATCTCACACCGGTCAGAATGGCCATCATCAAAAAATCTAGAAACAATAAATGCTGGAGAGGGTGTGGAGAAAAGGGAACCCTCTTGCACTGTTGGTGGGAATGTAAATTGATACAGCCACTATGGAGAACAGTATGGAAGTTCCTTAAAAAACTAAAAATAGAACTACCATACGACCCAGCAATCCCACTACTGGGCATATACCCTGAGAAAACCATAATTCAAAAAGAGTCATGTACCACAATGTTCATTGCAGCTCTATTTACAATAGCCAGGACATGGAAGCAACCTAAGTGTCCATCATCAGATGAATGGATAAAGAAGATGTGGCACATATATACAATGGAATATTACTCAGCCATAAAACGAAATGAAATGGAGTTATTTGTAGTGAGGTGGATGGAGTTAGAGTCTGTCATACAGAGTGAAGTAAGTCAGAAAGAGAAAAACAAATACAGTATGCTAACACATATATATGGAATCTAAGGGGAAAAAAAGGTCATGAAGAACCTAGTGGCAAGATGGGAATAAAGACACAGACCCACTAGAGAATGGACTTGAGGATATGGGGAGGGGGAAGGGTAAGCTGTGACAAAGTGAGAGAGTTGCCTGGCCATATATACACTACCAAACGTAAAATAGATAGCTAGTGGGAAGCAACCGCATAGCACAGGGAGATCAGCTTGGTGCTTTGTGACCACCTAGAGGGGTGGGATAGGGAGGGTGGGAGGGAGGGAGATGCAAGAGGGAAGAGATATGGGAACATACATATATGTATAACTGATTCACTTTGTTATAAAGCAGAAACTAACACACCATTGTAAAGCAATTATACTCCAATAAAGATGTTAAAAAAAAAAAAAAGGGAAACCGGAGGGCAGAGGGGAAGCAGGAGCAGCTTGGGTGGAGACGGGAGCACACAGGACAGTCTGAGAAGGTAGATTCGACAGACCTAAGTAAGTAAACTGGCAAATGGGGAGCCACGAGGGGAGAGAAAGAGTCTGCATGGTCTTGCAGGTCTTGTTTTTTGTTTTTGTTTTTTTTTTGGACAACTCAGGTACCGACTGTGAAAAAAAGATAAGGATTATAGGAGAAAAGGAACATAAGAGGAGACACTTTGAGTCAGGCAAAATAATGACATTATTTTTTGTTGTTTGGCCACGCCATGTGGCATGTGGGATCTTAGTTCCCTGACCAGGGATAGAACCCTTGCCCCCTGCGTTGGCAGCGCAGAGTCTTGACCACCAGGGAAGTCCCCAAATAATGTCAGTTTTGATCATTTTGTTTTTGTTTTTCTTTTATTTTTACTAATTTTTGGCCATGGTATTCTATTTATTTATTTATTTATGGCTGTGTTGGGTCTTCGTTTCTGTGCGAGGGCTTTCTCTAGTTGTGGCAAGTGGGGGCCACTCTTCATCGCGGTGCGCGGGCCTCTCACTATCGTGGCCTCTCTTGTTGCGGAGCATAGGCTCCAGTCGCACAGGCTCAGTAGTTGTGGCTCACGGGCCTAGTTGCTCCACGGCATGTGGGATCTTCCCAGACCAGGGCTCGAACCCGTGTCCCCTGCATTAGCAGGCAGATTCTCAACCACTGCGCCACCAGGGAAACCCAGTTTTGATCATTTTAACTTTGAATTGCATGGGACATCTAAGTGTAACACACAGTAAGCAATTGGAAGCATCGTTCTGAAACTTAGGGCACTGGGGTCAGAATGCAGATTCAGGACCGTGTTTCCTTGTTACTGCAGGACTTCACAGAGTCTTTAGTTTGACAATACGGATTGCAATTCTCCACGAACAAGAGGTCTCTAGCTAGCATTTCTCAACCTTATTTATACATGGAATCTAGTGTTCCTTGGAACATCATTTTGGAGACACCAGCGTCGCTGAAGGCTGGATATAGATCAGATCCCCAAAAAGATAATGTTGCATGGGAAGAAAAGAGGGCTGAAGATGAAACATGGGAAACTCTAGACATGTCATGTCCAAAAAGTTTAAAGAGAACAAACAGTGCCTTATTTTGATTCCTTATTTTAATTTTCTATCCCAACGAAAGCTATGCTGCCTCAGAACAAATAAAATCATGTCTTAAGTTTCACCATTTACTTAGGCATATTATGTGCTTTTCACAGTTCTATGTCCGTTCACACATTTATAAAATTTCTTTTAACTCTTAAAAACTGCACCTCAAATTTAGATGGATACTGGAGAATATCAACATTTAAAAGGGGTCCAGCAGAAGAAGAGGCTGGCAAGAGACTTATGAGGAGGGACCCCAACAGTCAGGAGGAAGGTCTTGCTTGGAAGCTGTGATGGTTAATTTTAAGTCAACGTGGTGAGGCTGTGGTGTCCTGTTATTTGGTCAAACACTAGTCTAGATGTTGCCATGAAGGTATTCTGTAGATGTGATTAATCTTTACAAACTTTAAGCAAAGGAGATCACCCTGGATAATATGGATAGGCCTCATTCAATCAGTTGGAGGCCTTCCTTAAAAGGAAAGACCACGGTTTCCTGAACAAGAAGACTAACAGAAATCCTGCCTGAGTTTCCAGTCTGCTGACCTGTCCTACAAATTTCAGATTTGCCAACCTCCACAGTCCTCTGAGCCAATTCCTTAAAATAAAACCCTCCCCCCCCTCCTCTCTCCCTGACTGATGCGGAAGCTGACTGAGGAGAATATTTCAAAGAGGCCATGACCGGCACTATCCAACTGTCCGATGCCCTAAGGGGTCGAGATAAGGAGCAAAAGAAATGTCATCAAATTGAATGGACATTTAAACTCTCCCTACAGTATTTTTTTTTTTTTAGAAGTTTCGAATAGCTGCTTTTCATTTTTTAAAATTGGGGTATAGTTGCTTTATAATGTTGTGTTAGTTTCTGCTGTACAACAAAGTGAATCAACTATGTGTATACGTATATTCCCCTCCCTCTTGGACCTCCCTCCCACCACCCCCCATCCCACCCCTCTAGGTCACCACAGAGCACTGAGCTGAGCTCCCTGCGCTACACAGCAGGTGCCCACTAGCTATCTGTTTTACACATGGTAGGGTATATATGTCAATCCCAATCTCCCAATTCATCCCATCCTCCCTTCCCCCAACCCGTGTCCACATGTCCATTCTATACATCTGCGTCTCTATTCCTGCCCTGCAAATAGGTTCATCTGTACCATTTTTTTTCTAGATTCCATATATATGAGTTAAACAGGCTTTTTTTTTGGAGAAGTATTTCAAGCCAATATTATCACGGCTGCACTTTGATCATTGTCACCCCTTGTTCTTAGGATGCCAAATGGAAATGCTGTACTCTCAGGTATGAGTTCCTGACAGAAGTTATTCTTCTCTGTAGTCCTGATTGTTCCTAGTGGGGTCAAGATTGTGAAACTAGTTATCTTGGACTCAATCTTCTCTTTCATCACCTGTAACTAATGAGATGTAAAGCATCACCATTTCCTCCTTCTTGCTCAGATCTGTCCTGTTTTGTTTTTTCCTCTTTTGTTCACATTGGCATCACTGCAGCCCGACCTTCCCTTCACCCATCGCCTCGGAAGCTTTGAGGCTAAGCAGAACTTAAGGGTTGGTGGCAGAGTGCGTGCCCACGGGGACCTGAGGAGCCTCCTGGGGAAGGTGGTTCTAAGAGAGGAGACAACACACCGGGTGGCCCTTGGGTTCAGAGGAAGGGAGCTCCGAGGACATTGTGGTGTCATTTCCCCCTCACATCCCACCCAACATCACATGGATTCCTGAGTCCTCGGGAGAGAAAAAAGACTAAAAGCACCTTTTTCACCACTTTTTTGGGGCTCTGGAAATTCAAAGCAAACCTCAGCTTTGGGAAAATGCAGCCAAAGAACGTAGAAGGTGGTGTGAAGGAGGCTGGTCACTTGATTACAGAACACGGAAGTTTGGCTTTTGTGGATTTCAAGCAGTGGTGTGCCAATACATTTGAACAATCAGCTCTCTAGAAAATAAAAAAAGTCCAAATGTGTAGAACTTGCTGATTTTCACGGTGTAAACATTCCCACCATGGCCAATTTCAAGCTGCCAATGTGATGTCATTAAACATGGAGGTGGGAGAAGATAGGCAGTAACCCCTCCTCACATAATAATTTCACTCTACAGATTCGATAGAGTCAGGTAAACGTTACGATCATAGTGAAATAATTAGGAACTGATGAGTTTTGAGAATGTATTGCTTTTGTTTTTAATATAATTTATTTAATTGCAAGTTTATGTAATTTAGATTTTAATAATGCCTGTGTTTGATGACCACAGGCAAAATTCCTGAGTATGTCACCACCAGCTGTTGTCCGTCTACATGGTTCTAGCACACCACTGACTCAGGGACCCAGAGCACAGCCCACCTGGGGCATCAGGAGCCTGCGGTATCAGCAGCACCCAGAGTTGAGGCGCAGACAGCTTCCGATGCACAAGGTTTGCGTTGGCAAATATTTACTAAGTATAACTGGAAACACTCCTGAGCCCGGTGACTTGTGGCCACAAGTCCCCGATTTTCATTCATCTCTGCGAACGAGGGCTCCATTACGTCTACTCTATGACAGACTGCAAGACACAAGCTTGGGGAAGTCTTCTTGCCTTTCATTAGCGATTCCTCCTCTTTGCCAATCTTCCTTTTATTTGAATGCTTTTACTTGCCGAAAATGCCTAGTGACCTTTGCTCCTTTCTCCCAAATTCCTTTGACAATAGTTTGTCTCATTTTTATACCTTGCCGTCTTATTTTTCTGAAGTGAGTTTTTTATTTTTGTATTTTTTCCTTGTTAAAAAAAGCAATCGTACATTTATTTCAGGAAAATATGGGAAAACAGAGTTAAATAAAAAATTCATACAGCAAACCTCTTCACTAAAAGAGAAAACACTATTAATATTATTACCCTTGTTTTCCTGCATCCAGATGGCTCCAGGCCACTCACCTAAACTGGACTCACTACTAAAAAAGTTCATTCCACCTTGAGGACACTTCCTACATGGATAGGGTTTTTTATGTCTTTGCAGGGGGGTGGGGGGCAGTCAGAACAACGCTTCACAGATTTTTTTTCTTTGTACATTATTTAAACTAATGAGAGGTTATCTTGCTCATCCTACTCCTGTATTCTACCTGTTCTTTCTGCTCTTTTAGCATCTTAATTCATTTGAGGCCTTTCTTCATGAGCCAGAGGGGAGAACTTCTTGGGAAAGGGCAACTCTACGGTACTTTGACAATAGTGTTTCTCTCTTCTCTAGCACCAACAGAGTCACCTTTTCTAGGTTCCAACACCAGCACACAGAGGGCTTTGCTGTCTGTCTGTGATCCTGCTTTCCTGTCTGTCAGGGCAGTTCTCAGCTTTGGGGACGAAGGATGACCCCACACTTCTTATTGTGACCTTCCATGCTTGGTAATACCCACGTTTCTATCTTCTGGTTGTACAAGAGAATTTTCCAGAGTCTTGGATCCACAGTATCTGATAATGCAGATTTCTTTTCTAACAAGAGAAAGGATAGCGTGGAAATGATGCACAGTGATTAAAGATTTCCACGGTGACAGTTCCCTGGAGAGAAACACAAGGTCCCACTTTGGCAGCTCTGTCCACCAGCAAGGATCTCCATGGACATGTTGTGTCACTTGCTTCAGTCCCTGTCTGAGCCAGGATGGGATTGGCACATCGCCTTGTTGAAATTGGCTCCATACCTAGTAGAAGTGGGCATCCTGCCATACTAATTGTTGGGTATGAGCGCAGACATGTCAGAGAACCAGTATGCACAGCAGATCGGGGTAGGAGAAGGATTTCAGGCCAGAAATATCCAAACAGTCAGTTGTGCTGAGTTTCTGTGCCAGGGAGAAGGAGAAGATGGTATCAGTGTGACTGCTGCAGCCCAGAGTTGGATTAATTTTTAAATGCCCCAAATAGCTGAAAAAACAAGGAAGGTATGGGCCTGAGGAGGAGCGGGAAGGGTCAAGGTTATTGACTTCCAGAAGATATAGCTATTATCCGCCAGCTGGGGTGCAAGAAGGTTTTTTTGATGCAAGCAGCAGTTCCTTGATTAGAGTAACTTTCTAGCTGAGTACTTTGAGCAGATACAGAGAAATCAAAGCCACGGCATGGAGGGTTTCTGGGTTAATCACAGTGGGGACTGCTGAGGGGGGATGCAGATAACTGCCCCCTACCTGGGGAATGGCTCTTCCTGCTTGTCCTTGATGCCCCAGCTGCCGTATGGGATCAGCCATCTCCTCGGCAAGTAGGCCCAGCAGGCCAGCCATCAAGAGCGTAGCTATCAACACCGTCCTCTTGTTAACTGCATATTTGGTACAGATATACAAAGTCTTCCTCCAATGGAAGGGCAGTTCAGTAACAACCCAATTTTAGTGTAGAAAAGAGAAACCTGACCATATTAGAATAAGAAAGACTTTGGGAAGTATTCTAAAGGTACATTAGCACAGATTACCCCTGTTTCCCTCTACTGCTGGCAGTGACCTTCTTCAAATTACCTGGTGATAAACAGCCTAGGAGAAAATTAAGGCGAGGGACTCCAACACTTAATAACAGAGATGCTGGGTCATCAGATGCAGGACCTAGGTGACAACTACACAGATAACTGGCGGAGATGAAATTTGTACCTCAATGTAGCTATATGTCCCAGGATAACATACAAAGTCAAATATAGAGCTTTTTTTAAAATTAATTAATTAATTAATTAATTAATTTATTTATTTTTGGCTGTGTTGGGTCTTCGTTTCTGTGCGAGGGCTTTCTCTAGTTGCGGCAAGTGGGGGCCACTCTCCATCGCGGTGCGCGGGCCCCTCACTATCGCGGCCTCTCTTGTTGCGGAGCACAGGCTCCGGACGCGCAGGCTCAGTAGTTGTGGCTCACGGGCTGAGTTGCTCCGCGGCATGTGGGATCTTCCCAGACCAGGGCTCGAACCCGTGTCCCCTGCATTGTCAGGCGGATTCTCAACCACTGCACCACCAGGGAAGCCCCCAAATATAGAGCTTTGATTAAACTTCAAGAAAGTACCTGTCTGAAGACTTTTAAAATGCACTCTTTGAATTGTTGCATCATTATTTGAATTCATTGACAACGAACCAGAATACGGACCCATCAGTTCAGCCTCCCTCAGCTTTTGAACTGACTCCACTTTATTAAGAATTGGATTTCTTCACAGAGTAGGAAGAGAGGAAACCATTGCTCAGAACCCAATTTTACATCATCTCTCCCCTTCTGATTGTAAAAGTGTTCATGTTTTTCTAATATTTCAATCATGAAGTTAAGATGAAGAATTACATAGTGGTCAAAATAAATTGATCAGGTGTAACTCATTTTTTGTTTTTTGAATGTATGCATTCTCCATGCTAAGTGAGTAATTAGTTGGGTTTTTTTAAAATTTATTTTATTTTATTGAAGTATAGTTGATTTACAGTGTCCTGTTAGTTTCAGGTGCACAGCAAAGTGGTTCAGTTATACATAGATATATATATTCTTTTTCAGATTCTTTCCCATTATAGGTTATTACAAAATAGTGAGTATAGTTCCCTGTGCTATATAGTAGGTCCTGTTCTTTATCTATTTTATATATAGTAGCATGTATCTGTTAATCCCAACCTTCTAATTTATTCCCCTTAACTCACTTTTAGCTTCCCCTACTTTTTTTTTTTTTTTTTTGTATAGCATTTTTAAAAAGTCAACCTAAAAATAACAAAATCAGGATAGGGTGACGGGAATGAAACCAAAAGCTTCTTAGTCTCAGCTAAATTAAAATTATTGAAACTAAGTTTATTTGACTTTTACCAAAAGGCCCTGACTACTCACTTGAAACCAATGGAAAGCTTTGAATTCAGAAACAAAAACTAAAAGAAAATCCTTTGGAATATTCTTGGAGATTATACTTGGAGATGGTACTGAAAGAACAGACTTGAAGTGCATTTATTGAAAGGTAAGCAAAATCATTTGAATTTAATGATTCGTCTTCTAATGGTGGGTGTATTCTAAGCTTGTTGCATAGAAACACGTGTCCATAATCCAGTGGTGCTCATTAGAATGACTTATACATGAGGATATTTCCTTATCTGGGATTCAAATCACATTAATTTTAGTCAGTCCAGTCAACTTTCTAAACTGACTGTCGGGAATTCCGTGGTGGCCCAGTGGTTAGAACTCTGCGCTTCTACTGCAGGGGGCACGGGTTCAATCTCTGGTCGGGGAACTAAGATGCCGCATGCCTCCAGGCACAGCCAAAAAATAAATAAATAAATAAAAATAAACTGACTGTCACTGAGAATCTTTCCACACAAAAAGCACCGTTCATGAGGCACTTTGAAAAGTTCCAGTTTGGTGGGAAAGACACAAGAATTTTTCAAGCGTTGTCTTTTTCATGGCTAATTAAAGGTCAGAGGTGGGGAGGCAGGTCATTTTCCTCCTCAGTTTTCCTCGAGTAATCTGTTTAATTTATTCTGCCTAAATAACCTTGAAAAATCCTAATTCCACAATTATCTCTGACATTGCAAATGCTGCTCAGAATAGTGTTACTGGCTGGCTTTTCCTTTCATGCTTTCTACTTCTGAAACAGGGGTGGTGCGTGATTGAATACTCATTCAGGTTTGAGTGTTTTCCTTCACAATCCTGATTTCTCAGACACTCAGCAGCCAACTCTGTGCTGAGTAAGAAACAAGTTCTTTTTCCCCAAAGGGACCATTCTCCGCGCTGCTGAACTCAGTGGTCTGTGGTCAGGCATGGTGTTTTTCAGGCACAGCCCGTTGGATTCACCAGCGTCTGTTACCTGCAGTTTCATGCATGCATTTCCTGATCCTGTCTTGACTCAGGAGCAGCCCAGGCCACCAGCTGGTGGGGTCTGTGAATACCTTGTAACCATGTACCATCTGGGATGCTGGGGGTGAGTGAGTCTTTGGTACCTGAGACCCACTTGTGTTAGTTTCCTAGGGCTGCTGAAACAAAGTACCACAAACTAGGTACCGTAGAACAAAGTAAATTTACTGTCTCACGGTTCTGTAGTCTAGAAGCCGCAAATCAAGGTATTTACAAGGCCATGCTTCCTCTGAAACCTGCAGGGGAAGGATGTTTCCTTGCCTCTTCCAGCTCTGGTAACCCCAGATGTTCCTTGGCTTGTGGCAGCATAATTTTTACCTGGAGTTCTCCTTGTATCTGGTCACATAGTCCTCTGTGCATGTTTGTGTTTGTGTCCAAATTTTCCCATTTTATAAGGACACCAGTCATATTGGATTAGGGCCCACCTCATCTTTACTTACTACATCTGCAAACACCCTGTCACTAAATAAGGTCACATTCTGAGGTACTGGTCATTAATATTCCAACACATCTTTTTGTAGGGATGCAATTCAACCCATAACTCTCCCTCTCTACCCTCCACCATGTTGGCCCAGTTCAGTTCATCTGTTTTCGTTCTACAAATATGGTTAATTGCATACCTACTATGTGCCACACACTGGTGAGATAGTGTGTGGCACATAGTAGGGCAGTGAGGAAGACCAATGGGTTTGCTGCCCTCATCAGACTTACATTGTAACACCAAGGCAGACAATAAACAAAATGCAGTGTAAGCTAAAGTTTATGAAAAAACAGGGTCTCTGGTTGGAAATAACAAGGGCATGAGGAGACACTGTTTTAGAAAAGGAATGAATGAAGGGCAGGGGTAACCCTGTCCTTCCTCATGGTTTGGTTTTTATTGTTTCTTACGAGACACCATAGAAAATTTCCTTTGCATGTAACCTCATTTGAATTGCCTTTTTATTACAATCCAGAGTACTAACTACTAAGAATGCAATGTCCCATTTACAGATGAGGAAACTGAGTCTTGGAGAAGTTAAATAACTTCTATGAGGTCACATGACCAATAAATGGTGGAGTCAAGGTTTAGGTCTGGGTCTGGGAGACGCCAAAAAATTTCATTACACACCCTATAGACTTCTTGTAGCTGTTAGACCCAGCTGTGTGCTATTTCCATGAAACATACATAAAGCAAACTGTAACTGGTTGGACATAAAAAGCAGACAAATATATATGTCAGCCAAATGTAAACTAAATGGCATGTAAAAATACATTTGTCAAAAAAATATATTTTAAGGCAGAAGTCATTAATGCAATGGGAGATATTTTATACTGAGTTAAAAATACAATACACAAAGAAGATAAAAGAGCCAAGAACTATTTTACTCTAAACAACAGTAATCAAAATATATATAAAAACCAAAAGGTTAGAAATGCAAGGAGAATTCTCAAAACCACAGTCATAATGGGAGAATCATACCTCCAGAACTTGGCAGGTCAAGTAGTCAAACTCCATAACATTATAGAGAATTTGAATCACAAACAATTAATAAGCCAGGCAAGATACAAAAGCTATACATTCTTTCCAAGTCCCGATGGAACATTTAAAAATTTTATTATGTATCAGACCATGAAGAAAATCTCAATAAACTCCAAATATTATATACAGCCACATTCTCTGATCATTATGCAAGGAAACTAGATGTTAAGAACAAAATACATCTAAAATAAATCTAACTACATGGGAAGAACAGACTATTTTAGTTATTCTTTAAAATAAAAAAAGAAAGAACTATTAACAATGAGGTATATCTATGTGTGTGGCTAAAAATACATCTCCAAGTTATATTAAATTAAAATAATATAGGTTATAAAACAATTTAATTTTCTATTTTTAAAAAGGATATTCACATATATGATATTAAATACATAATTTTTTTTTCTGGAATTATGCACCAGAAACTGTTGACATTGACTATCTTAAAAGAAAGGGGGTAGAGGTCAGAGGCAGAGAGGGGAATGTTATAGAGAATTTAAACCACACGCAATTAACAAGCTATCCAATACACAAAATTACACAATCTTTCCAAATCCCTGATGAATATTTTTTAACCTTTATTATGTAGCAGGCCATGAAGTAAACCTTAATAAATTCCAAATACTATATACAGACTGTTTCTTAAATGAAGTGAGCATAACACGGAAAGTTTAACAAAGATCACACATAAAAGAAAACTACAGACCAAATTCACTTATCAATATCAATTAAAATATCCTAAATAAAATATTAACAAACAGAATACAACAACACACTGAAATTATGATACACGACTAAATGGGGTTTGTTTTAAGAGCATAAGAATACCCTAATAGTTAGAAATCTTTAATGTAATTTCCCATATTACTACATACAAGGAAAAAAACCATATGATTATCTCTACAGATGCTCAAAACATTTGATCAAGTTCAAATATATTCTGGGCAAAACAAGATTCTTAACAAAACAAGGGTAGATGGATAATTCTTCAACATCATGTATCAATGTGTCTATAGATGTAGATAATAGATACATATATAGATGTCTTTCCTCTAAAAACAAGGATTAGACTCAGTTATTTGAACTGAACTGGGGCCTCCAAGGTTTACCAATTGGCTAGAAGTCCACATTAGAAACATTATCAGCCTGTGCCCCCAACTGATGTAGGTCCCCTTTGGGGGTCCCCATCAATTGTAAACAAAACTTCCTTTCCAGGGTACCATGTCCATCCTCAAGACTGTACTTTTTGTGTGGAAGTCAGACATTAACTTGCTTCCCTTCCCAAAATATGATGACTTGCACTTTGGGGGATGGGGCGTCTCAAGAGACCTTCAAGTGTTTAAGGAAACACTATATTTTGGGGTGACCTGACTAAGCAAGGTTCTGACTGTACTTCAAGCACCCCAAGGTGACCAACCCTCTAGTCAGGCTGCTCCAGGTCCCTCTAGGATTCCATCGTTCCTTCCAGAAACTCCCACACTTGCATGATTTGAAGAAGAGGTGGTGATACAACACATGTCTGTGTGTGTTTTTCGAAGGATATTTCCTCCAAATATTTTTTGCCCAGACACTATCAATGATATTCCCTTTTTATCTAAGCCTTTGTGTGAGAGGGCTGTCCTTTAGAAGCAACCCTGGTCTGTAACCACTGGATGCCAGGAGCAACTCCCCTGCTCCCCAGTGTGACAACCAGAAGTGTCTCCAGACACTGCCAGATGTCCCGGGTGGGCTGGGGAGAGCGAGGGGAGGTAGTGAAACCATTCCCGGTTGAGAACTGAGGATCTAACACTTTAAGTCCTCTTACTAAAATGCAGGCGACATACATCCCTGCCATTTTCAGCTAGAGCACCTCACAGGAGTGTTGGTTTAACGGGATTTAATTCTCAGTATCATGAGTAGATCATAATGCCTTCAGATGGCTGCAGAGACCTGTCCAAAACAAGGCTAGGCTTGGTTACTTGGGCTTGCTTCTCAGATGTCTCCTTCCTTATTTATGCACACTTTGCAGGCAATAATCTCTATGATAGGAGACGGGAGTGATTCAATTAGAAAAGGTAGTATAAAATTTGTCCTTTACTTTAGCTGAAATTGTCAATGACACCACCCAGGCCCTGGAAGGCATGGAGGTCAGACCTGTTATGGATGATAGAATTGCCGTAAACTTCCTCCTCATGGGCCAAGGAGAAATCTGTGCAATCACTAATACATTCTGCTGTACCTGGAGTAATGCCAGGGCCAAGTGGAAAGGTCAATGCTGAAACTTAAGGAGAAAGACACCTGGCTTTCTAAGGTAGACCTTGATGGTTTACGAGATTTGTTGAGCTGGTTGGCCTGGCACTCTGGGCAGCGTGGCTGAAGTCAGCAATGTAGGTTGCCCTCATCCTGCTGCTTGGAATCCTGTTAATAGTAGCCTTAATTGTGGTAGCTTCATAGTAACCTCATAAGTGCTATGTGAGACAGATTCAATGGATTTGGTGCCAGCCTTCATCAGTCTGGTAATGAGAGTAGCCAATGGTGGCATACTTATGGGAGAATTCTCCGGTAGACAAGATAATATAAAACTAGGGGTGGATATTGTTTTTTTAATTGTGCACAGCATAGTTTTTCTTTCTTACAATATTATATTAGTTTCAGGTGTACAACATAGTGATTCAATTTTGTTGTACATTACAAAATCATCAATATGATGTCTAGTTACCATCTGTCACCATAAAGTTATTACAATATTATTGACTCTATTCCCTATGCTGTACATTACATCCCTGTGACTTATTTATTTTATAAAGGGAAGACTTATTTATTTTATAAAGGGAAGTTTGTACCTCTTTAATCTCCCTCACCTATTTTACTCATCAACCACCAACCGCTCCTCTGGCAACCACCAGTTTATTCTCTGATATGAGTCTGTTTCTGTTTTATTGTTTGTCCATTTGTTTTATTTTTTAGATTCTACATATAAGTGAAATCATGCAGTATTTGTCTTTCTCTATGTGACATTTCACTTAGCATAATATCCTCTAGGTCTATTGATATTGCAAATGGAACAAAATATTAGGTACTAGGACATTAGTTCAGATGATTTCATTTTTATTTCTACAGTGTTAAAAGTGCGCTTATATTTTGGTTATTTCTGTCTTGGGAAAAAGAGACTGCAAATTGAAGGGAAGATTTTTACTTTTTCTTTTTTTTAAAAAAAAGAGGTTAAGGCAGATATTAAGACTTATAAAATGTTTAAGAAATTATAAACAAGGTTAGACCCTTTTAAAAAACAATTTTCAAATGTTGTTGCAAATTTCATTCCTTTTTATGGCTGAGTAATATTCCATTATATAAAACTATATAAATATATATGTTACATCTTCTTTATCCATTCATCTATTGATGGATACTTTAGATTGCTTCCATATCTTGGCTATTATAAATAATGCTGCAATCAATATAGGGATGCATATATCTTTTCAAATTACTGTTGTCATTTTCTTTGGAAAAATACCCAGGAGTGGAATTGCTGGATCATATAGCAGTTCTGTTTTTAATTATCTTCAGGAAACTCTATACTGCTTTTTACAGTGGCTGTACAAATTTGAATTCCCACCAATAGTGCATGAGTGTTCCCTTTTCTCCACAGCCTCGCTAACACTTGTTATTTGTTCTTTTTCATAATAGTCACTCAGACGGTTGTGAGATGATATCTCACTGTGGGCTTGATTTTCATTTCCCTGATGATTGGCATCAGGGAAATATGTTGGGCATATTTTCATGTCTCTATTGACCATCTATCTCTATGTCTTCTTTGGAAAAATATTTATTCAGGTCCTCTGCCCACCTTTAAATTGGGTTGTTTGTTTCTTGATGTTGAGTTGTATGAGTTCTTTGTATATTTTGTATATTAGCCCATTTTCTGATATATCATTTGCAAATAACTTCTCCCATTCAGTAGGCTACCTTTTTGTTTTGTTGAATTTCCTTTGCTGTGCAAAAGCTTTTTAGCTTGATATGGTCCCATTTGTTTATTTCTGCATTTGTATCCCTTTCATGAGGAGACATATACAAAAAATATTGCTAAGACTGATGTCAAAGAGCATGCTTTTTTCCCTGAAAACTGCCTATGTTTTCTTCTAGGAGTTTTATGGTTTCAGGTCTTATATTTAAGTCTTTAATCCATTTTGAGTTTATTTTTGTATATGGCATAAGAAAGTAGTCCAGTTTGATTCTTTTGCATGTAGCTGTTCAGTTTTCACAACACCATTTATTAAAGAGGCTGTCTTTTCCCCATTGTATCAATATATTCTTGCCTCCTTTGTCATAGAATAATTGTCCATATAAGTGTACATTCATTTCTGGGCTCTATTTTGTTCCATTGATCTCTGTGTCTATTTTTGTTCCAGTACAATACTGTTTTGATTACTATAGCTTTGCAGTATAGTTTGAAATCAGGGAGCATGATACCTCCAGCTTTGTTGTTTGTTCTCAAGATTGTTTTGGCTATTCAGGGCCTTCTGTGTTTCCATACAAATTTTAGAATTATTCTAGTTCTGTGAAAAATGCCATTGGTATTTTGATAGGGATTGCATTGAATCTGTAGATTGCCTTGCGGAGTATCATCATTTTTTTTTTTTAAATTTTATTTATTTATTTATTTATGGCTGTGTTGGGTCTTCGTTTCTGTGTGAGGGCTTTCTCTAGTTGCGGCAAGTGGGGACCACTCTTCATCGCGGTGCGCGGGCCTCTCACTATCGTGGCCTCTCCCGTTGCGGAGCACAGGCTCCAGACGCGCAGGCTCAGCAATTGTGGCTCACGGGCTTAGTCGCTCCGCGGCATGTGGGATATTCCCAGACCAGGGCTTGAACCTGTGTCCCCTGCGTTGGCAGGCAGATTCTCAACCACTGCGCCACCAGGGAAGCCCATATCATCATTTTAACAGTATTAATTCTTTCAATCCATGAGCATGGTATATCTTTCCATTTGTTTGTGTCATCTTCAATTTCATCATCATCTTATAGTTTTCCTAATACAGATGTTTTACCTTACTGATTAGATTTATTTCTAGGTATTTTATTCTTTTTGATGCAATTATAAATGGAATCATTTTTAAAATTTCTCTTTCTGATAGTTTATTGTTAGTGTATAGAAATGCAACATATTTCTCTATATTAATTTTGTATCCTGCAACTTTACTAAATTCATTTATTAGTTCCAATAGTTTTTTGGTGACATTTTTAGGATTTTCTGTACATAGTATACTGTCATCTGCAACTGTGACAGTTTTACCTTTTCCTTTCCAATTTGGATTGCTTTTATTTCTTTTTCTTGTCTGATTGCTATGGCTAGGACTTCTGATATTATGTTGAATAAAATTAGCAGGAGTGATCATCCTTGGGTTGCTCCTGATCTTAGAGGAAATGCTTTCCACATTTAACCATTGACAATGATGTGAGCTGTAGGTTTGTCATATATGGACTTTATTATGTTGAGGTGTTCCCTCTATACCCACTTTGTTGAGAGTTTTTATCATACATGAATATTGAATTTTGTCAAAAGGTTTTTCTACAGCTACTGAGATGATAATATGATTTTTATTCTTCAGTTTGCTCATGTGGTGTATCACATTGATTGATTTGTGGATATTGAACCATCCTTGTATCCCTAGGATTAATCCCACTTGAGCATGTTGTATGATCCTTGAAATATATTGTTGAAATTGATTTGCTAATATTTTGTCGAGGATTTTTGCATCTATGCTTATCAGTGATGTTGGCCTGTACTTTTCTTTTTTAAAGGTGTCCTTGTCTGATTTTGGTATCATATATGATTATTTTAAGTTGGTGGTCTCTTAAGTTCAAACACATTCTAACAACCCTGCATTTTTACTCCCATGCCCACAACATTTAATGTTTTTGACATTGTATTTTAAATCTTTTTGTTTTGTGTATCTCTTCACTACTTATTGTAGATATGGACAATTTTACTCCTTTTGTCTTTTAAACTTCCTACTAGCTCTATAAAGTGGGAATGGATATTGTTGGGAGGTAGGTATCATTTTTTCTGGAGCTGTCTGTCTCTGCTTCATCAGTCCCTCCACTGACCCCAAGTAGGTAGGTTACCCACCTCAGCAGCTTTCAACCAAGCACTTGCTCACTGAGAGGCACATCCCTCTCCCTGCTGATTTGCGTACCCTGAGCCCAATTACTCATGCAAACTTTATTGATTATTTCCCTCTGTATACCTCCCCAGATTCTCATGCTATCTCATCTCTCAAGTGACTTTTAAAAAATGAGAGTTGCGTTAAGCTTTCTCATACAATGTATCTTAAAAAGGCAACAGAAATGACAGAACTAGGAAAATAGAATACCAACTCCTCACAGGGTCATTTGTGAGCCCAGCAAATTCCTGTACTAATTGACCTGGCATTTTCCTGAACAAAGTAAATAGAGAGTTAGCCAGCCACAGAGAACTGTCTGGTGGCCAATGGTAGGTCTCATTTGTTGTAGTGAATACTGCTACCTTTAATCATATTAAAGTAGTTGCTGTTTCCTCTTACAAGTATTGGCATTGCAAAATATTACTTACTGACCACTCTGTAACAAAGTGTAGAATATCTGCTTTTAAACATCCTCCTTAATCATTTAGATCAGAAGACGGATGTGACTTTGAGTGGGGGAAATATGTGACTGACATTGAACGTGGCATAAGCTTATCTCATGTTCAAGCTCTGGTATGGGGCTGGAGGAAGCACCAGTTCTGGTCAATGCTAGCCAAATTTGCTGTCAATAGTAAGATACATCCATGGCAGGGGAAGAATTGCTGTCTACTACAGAAAACTGCTTCTTGTTAGTGGCATTACTTTGCTGTTCTATGACCCGCTTCTAAGGGTGAAGAATAATATGACAGGCTTTTTGTGTGCTTGTCCAGTAAAATTTATAGTTTCTTACAGCAAAATGAAACTGGGTGTTGAAGCTATGTACAGTGCATAGGCTGATATCTTCTTAGATAATAACTTGAATTAATCCTGTTATGATGCTAGTTTGATTTGAAACAAATAAAACATGATTGCTTTTCCAGGATATGATTTCTGTGTCTCTGAGGTATTCTTCATCCAGTATTTCTCTCTCTGGATTATAAGTCCAACACTAAATTCAGTCACTCATGATTGTTTGAGAACCTCGTGTCTAGGGAGTTTATATTTAAAATTTTATAGGCCTTTAGTTTCAAAGTTGCAAACATTAAAATAAGTGCTAATGTGAGTGGTGATTGAAAGAAGATTCCATTCAATGTTCTCTTAAGGTTAATATGAAATGACAAGAACTAGACCATGACAGGTAAGGAATATTTGTAGGTATAATGGGAAATATTGGTAAAACTCATTTGTTCTTAAAAAAAAAAACTAGATCAGGAAAAGAGAGTTTCTCTTCTTTTCACATTGAATGACTAAGGAGAGAGTTTCACAGAATTCAAGAGGGATGAATCCAGGGGTTGGTGGCAGCGCCTGTGACAGGCAGCCAGAGACAGAATCTCAGCGATGTGCTTTCATCACTCACACCTTGCAGAGCTCTGGAGGCTGTGTGCTGCAGAGAGGCTGAGGAGGCGAGCAGACTGAGTGCTAGGACACAAAAATCACACCAGCTGTGCCAAGGGTTTGCATGAGCAAGTTTCCATGAGCAAGAGCACAGTCATCAAGATCAGGTTAATTTTCAAGGAAAAAAAAAAAGACAAGCAAGTGGCTGATCATTGGGCACAGGACCCAACCCAGGCAAGGACTAACAAAGTAGCCACTGAGCTCTAACTCTATAGCATTCTATAACAATATGGCAGCCACCAGACTTACGTGTGGGGTTTGGAGCCACTATGTTCCTTTTCTCCACAGCCCTACTCATTTTCCCATCATAAACCAAGACTACCCACTGGGACGAAAACCTTCCACAGATACGCAGAGAAAAGGGAACAGGAAGTATGCTATAATGACTGGTGGTCTCCCAAAGTACCTTCCTCTCTCTCTTTCTGCCCCATCGCGTGGCTTGTGGGATCTTAGTTCCCCGACCAGGCATTGAATCCGAGCCCTCGGCAGTGAAAGCGCAGAGTCCTAACCACTGGATCCCCAGGGAATTCCCCCAAAGTATCTTCCTCTCAATCAGAACTTTCTAACTCATCTGCCAACTTGAAATAAGTAAGAGTTTAAATTTTTTCCCTTAATTCTTTAATGTGTTAAAGATTGGGGGCTTCCTTAGTCAAAATGGCAAAGTAAATTGTCCGAACAGGCCAGGGAAAGTGCCTCCTGGTTATAATATCCTCATTCTGAGAATCTTTAGCGTGCCTGCCACAGTAACGGCCTCTTCTGAAAGATCCCTTGCATAGGTCTGTGGGTTCCTGTGTGTATTGTGTGACATCACAGCCATGGCCAAAGCTGATTGGACCAGAGATGGGTGTTGGTCGGCCATCTCATTGGCTAGGGGCCTATGAGAGAATCTAGCACAAGAGCTCTGCCATAAAAGGGCATTGGATGGGAGTTAAGGGTCCCACCAGAAACTCTTTTTGAGAGATTAAATGCAAAGCATTCAGAGAGAGTCAGCAGGCTGGAGAGGCCAAGAGACACATGCACAAAAAGAAGGCAGTAAGCAAAACTGGGTAATAGTAGAAGATCTGAGTAAACAGAAATCTTGAGATAAATAGAGGATATTAAAAACAGTTATTCAATTGTAGTAGTTATAGGAGCAGAAACAGAAGCCAAGAGAGAATAGAGAATTGGTTCCAGGAAAGAAAATAAGTGGGGTGGAAGACCTGAATCATGAATCAGGATAACTGTTAAGTCAGTAGACATATGATGAGAGCTTTCAGTGCATCTTAAATAGCAATAATGTTTTAGTTCTCTAGGGGCTTAGCTTTGGTTATTTTGACTTTTTCTGGTTTTTCTTACTTTCCTTATAATCTAACAATAAACCTTGTTAACTGAGATACTTTCCGTATTCCTTGCATCCTATAAGATCCTAGCAATTCTCACCTTGTCAATCGTTCAGGGCAACCCAATCAAATGCAATAAAATTCAGAGAGCCCCAGATTGTACCTGTTGTAATAAACAGGTGCTACCATGTGTTCCAACCTGTCATTCCCTTTAAAGAAGATGCTCCAATACGCCCTGGACTCTAAGACTCCTGGAAACTTCACTGAAGTGGTAGGTCTCCTCCTCTATTTTTATAGAGTATGTATTTTTCTTTAATATTTATTTATCTAGTTATTTGGTTGCTCTGGGTCTTGGTTGAGGCATGTGGGCTCCTTAGTTGCGGCATGCAAACTCTTAGTTGTGGCAGGTATGTAGGATCTAGTTCCCCGACCAGGGATTGAACCTGGGCCCCCTGTGTTGGGAGCACGCAGTCTCAACCACTGTGCCACCAGGGAAGTCCCTGGAGTATGTATTTCTTTCCCTTTGGCCGACATGTATCTTATTAAGGCATGTAGGTTACCTCTTAATTTCTCCTCTTCAACCTGTGCCAGCAAGATGTCATCCGTCTAGTAAATCATGATGATATCCTATGGGATAATGGGATGGTCAAGGTACTGGTGTACTGTATTGTTTTGTAGACCCAGAAAACTGACATAACCCTGAGGCAAAATAGTAAAGATGTTCTACTATTCCTGCCAAGTGAAAGCAAACTTGACTGTTTTCTCTGCTTAATGGCATAGAGCAGGAGTCAGCAAAGTAGAGTCTGAAGGTAAAATCCAGCTTGTCACCTTCTTTTATTTTATTAACAGACTTTATTTTTTAATTATTTTTATTGAAGTATAGTTCATTTACAATGTTGTGTCAGTTTCTGTTGTTCAGCAAAGTGATTCAGTTATATAGATATAGATATAGATATATTCCTCTTCAGATTCTTTTCCGTTATAGTTTATTACAAGGAATTGACTATAGTTCCCTGTGCTATATAGTAGGTCTTTGTTGTTTATCTATTTTATATACAGTAGTTTGTATCTGCTAATCCCAAACTCCTAATTTATCCCTCTCTCTCTTTTCCCCTTTGGTAAACATACATTTGTTTTCTATGTAACAGACTTAATTTTTTTTAGAACAGTTTTAGATTTAGAGAAAAATTGAGCAGATAGTACAGAAAGCTCCCATATAAATCCTCATGGTTTCTCCTATTAATAACATCTTACATTAGTAGGGTACATTCTTCCCCGTTAATGAACCAACATTGATACACTATTACTAAAGTTTATAGTTTATTGACTTCCCTCTTTTTAACCTAATGTTCTTTTTTCTGTGCCAGGATCCCGTCCAGGATACCACATTACATGTAGTTGTCATATCTCCTTAGGCTGCTCATAGCTGTGACAGTTTCTCAAACTTTCCCTGGTTTTGATGACCTTGACAGTTTTAAGAAGTAGTGGTCAGGAATACTGTAAAATGTCCCTCTATTGGAATTTGATGATTTTCTCACGATGAGACTGGGGTTATGGATTTGGGAAAGAATATTACAGATGTACAGGGCTCTTTTCATCACATCACATCAAGGGTACATATTATCACCCTGATTTATAACTGTTGATGTTGACCTCAGTCACCTATGAAGCCATGTTTGTCAAGTTTCTCTACTCTAAAGTTACTTTTTTCCACCCTTCCATATGTAGTCTTTGGAAAGAAGTCACTGTGCACAGCCCACACTTAAAGAATTGGGACTTATGCTCCTCCTTCTTTAGGATCGAGTATCTACATAATTTATTTAGAATTCTCCTGCATGAGGTATTTGCCTCTTCTCTCCATTTACTCTTTATTCAGTCATTTATTTGTAACAGTATGGGCTCTTAGATATTTACCATATCCTTTGGGTTATAATCCAGTACTATCAATACTTTACTTTTTTGCTCAATTTGTTCTGCTTTGGCCATTGGAAGCTCTTTCAGTTGGCTCTTTGACATACCTCCATCAATGTAATTTTTTTCAGTCCTTCCTTACTTTTTGGCTCTTCTTATATATTTTTGACCCAGTCTTAGAATCAGACATTTTCCCAAGGAGCCCTAGTTCCTTTTATTGGAGAATGGTATCAGAAATCAAGATCTGGGCACAATAAGATATGCTTATTGCTACTGGGGCACTTATGGCTTATTTTTGTAAATAAAATTTTGTTGGAACACAGCCATGCCCAATTGTTTATGCATGGTCTATGGATGTTTTCTTGCTGCAATGGCAGAGTTGAATAGTTGCAACAGAGAGCATATGATCTGCAAAGCCTATAATATATACTATCCGGAAAAAGTCTTCCAATCCCTGGGACAGAGAAAATAGATAAAGTAAGTAGTACCTGGACACATGGGCTCTAATAATTGTCTCCATTAAGGAGACTACATCTGGAGTTGAAGCTGCAGTTAGAGTCATCACCTAAGTGAGTTTACAATAATCCACTGTACTTTCTAAGATCCATGTTTTACTCCAGTCAAACCAGAAAGTTACATGGACAACTAAACCATTTTATGCTTCTAATATCTAATTTCATCATTAGTCAGCAATTCCCTCACGAATGTTAGGTTGATTTGATTAACTCTTTAGGTTGGACCTAGAGGAAACCCTGAAAAACCACCCCCCACCAAGATAAAGACAAAAATCTTTAGCTTAAATGTATGTTCTCCCCCTCCTTGACCTAGCACCCCAGAATCCGTTCCCCAATCATATTTCAAAAATATTTTTGATAATATAAAATAAGAAAAAAATTATCCTTTTGTTCTAGAAATACTTTTTCTTTGCTACTTGACTTTGTAATTGCTCCCCTTTCACTCCACAGGCATGCTGGCATTTTAATTATAGGTCTGTAGACAATGAAGGATGTTGAGAGTGTGGAAATAAACAATTGACATTTCCCTGTAGAGTAAATCCTCAGAAAGGTTATTACAGGGTTTTCAAATAAGGCAAGAACAACCTCTTCAGAGAGTTGTGCCCATCCAGACATAGATGGAGACCTTTCTCCCTTTACCTTGTTAAAATTCAGTAGAATTTCCAACAGCTGATTTCTGTAGCACCTCATGCACTGTTACCTATGGGTGTATGTTCCTCGGTGACCTCCAGAGGCTCAGTGGCCTTTGGGGTATCAAAATAGTCTGAGGCCTCTTCATCCTCCCATATCCCCCCATTTCAATTCTCAGGATCCTATGTGTTGATGTTCGATGTTCTACTGGCAAGGCTGAGAATAAAACAGATCAAAGCTAACTTCAGAATTAGCCATTGCATTTGGTTTGCAGCTGTGTTGACCCCCTTGCAAGAGATTGTATTATCATAATTATACATGATCCTGTTCTCTTCTGTGATTTGAGCTTAGAATTTAGTGATTTGTTTGTTATTTTCTTTATTTAAGCTACTCCTATCATTAGTAGTAACCACCCTGCCCTGCAGTCCTGTGCGCCTCTTTCCATCTGTACTATTCAATAGCAGTGGCTACGTGGATCCCCGACACTTGGTTGTTTCATTGCTGCACGCTATAGGCTAACAAATTCTCATTCTTATATACTATGGCTGGAATTTTAATGCCCTTAGTCCCAACTTTCCAGACAATTCATCCCAGAATTCTTTCTCTTCCCTTTCCTGAGGTACTGGAATTACTCCTGGTTTCTGTTTCTAAACTAGTCAAGGTTATGAGAAAGAAACTGCTTGTTTTCATTAGGTAGGTTATACTAAACTTTAATAGACTTGGCATCTTTCAAAAGAGACCTCAAAATACAGTGGCTCAAACAATATAGGTTTATTTCTTTGTCCTGTAACAGTCCAGAAGAATACAAGCAATCTAAGGTAGGTAGGGGGCTGAGCTCTGTGAAGCCACCCAGGGAACCTGGTTCCTTCTCTCTACCTGCCCTATCATGTCCTCAAATGTTGCTCTTATTCACTGAATCAAAGACAACTCCCCAGTACCACACACACATTCAGCCCACAAGGAGAGGGAAAATGACGATGGGAAGTGCAAGCAAGTTCCTTTTGAAGAAGTCACGTGGAAGTTATACACATGACTACTGTTTACATTCCCCTGATGACAATTTAGTCACATGGCCATGCCTGGCCATAAGGTGAATTGGAAAATTTAGGCTCTATCCCTGTGGCCATTTGCCCAGCTGAACTTTGGAAAGAGGTTCTGTTACTAAAAGAAAAGGGGGAAAATAAATATTGGGAAACAATAACCAAACACACTGACGCTGGTTGATTTAAGTAGAAAAGAAATTTATTAAAAGGTGAACAGAAACAGACTCACAGACTTAGAAAACAAACTTTTGGTTACCAAAGGGGAAAGGTGGGGGAGGGGAGGGATAAATTAGAAGTCTGGGATTAAGAGATACACACTACTGTATATAAAGTAGATAAACAACAAGGACCTATTGTATAGCACAGGGAACCTTATATTCTGTAATAACCTAAATGGGAAAAGAATATGAAAAAGAATAGATATATGTATATATATATATAACTGAATCACTTTGCTGTACACATGAAACTAACACAACATTGTAAATCAACTATACTCCAATATAAAATAAAAAAATTTTTAAATAAAATATTAATATTTTTTAAAAAGGTGATCAAGAAGCCCACAGGAACACAAGGAAGCTTTGAGAAGAAAGCTCAGAAAACAAGCAGAAGAGAGCTGAAGTATTTGGAACCAAAGAAAAAATCATGCCACCAGACTATGAGTAGAGGACACTGCTTCTGGTACCACTGAACACTGGACACCAGAGCTTGCACTCTTGCCACCAACACAGGAAACCAGATCGACTATGAGGGATCCGTGGAGTGATACTGCTCAGAGCCTACCTTCAACAGAACCTACACAAGGGAGCAGCGCCGATTGTGAGCGTCCAGCTGCTGGCCCATCATCGTTGAGACCATGCTTCCCCCTGGGCTGCTCATACCCAGTGGGTGAGCCTCTCAGGGATACTAGTGCTGGCCCATTCCTGCCCAGTGCAGGACTCCTCTAAGGACAACTGTGCACAGCTGAAAAATGGTCTCCTCCCAAATGTCCACATCCTAATCCCCAGAACCTAGGAATTTTACTTCATATGGCAAAAGAGATTTTTGAGGATGTGATCTTGAGATGGTGAGATTATCGTGGATTATCAGGACGCACCTGATGTAATCACAAGGGTTGTTATAAGAGAGAAGCAGGAGATCATAACAAGGAGGAGATGTGATGACAGAGGCAGAGATTGGAGTGATGCAGCCACAAGCCAAGGAATGTTGGCAGTCTCTAGAAGCTGAAAGAGACAAGGAACAGCTTCTCTCCTGGAGTGCTCAGAAGGACCTAGCACTATCAACACCTGGATAAGACTGTAAGACTCACTGCAGACTCACAACCTCCAGAACTGTTAGATAATTAATTTGTGCTATTTTAAACAGCAACAGAAAACTGATGCAGAGTTTTTCCCTGGGACTCCACATTGGCCAAGCCAAGATGTTTGCAGAATTATGCTGCTGCCTGAACCTCTTGCCACCAATCTTTTCTTCCCTTTCTCCTTTTGCAGTGGCCAGAGCTGCCTCTTAATCTAACAGCTCTCTCCACCAACTCCCACTCCCTCCCTCTTTATCCTCCAGAGCTGTTTTCCCTATTAAATCTCTTGAAATCTGCTTCTTAGGGCTTCCCTGGTGGCGCAGTGATTGAGAATCTGCCTGCCAATGCAGGGGACACGGGTTCGAGCCCTGGTCTGGGAGGATCCCACATGCCGCGGAGCGACTGGGCCCGTGGGCCACAGTTGCTGAGCCTGCGCGTCTGGAGCCTGTGCTCTGCAATGGGAGGGGCCGCGATGGTGAGAGGCCCGCGCACCGCGATGAAGAGTGGCCCCCACTTGCCGCAACTGGAGAAGGCCCTCGCACAGAAATGAAGACCCAACACAGCCATAAATAAAAAAAATAAAATAAAATAAAAAATTAAAAAAAAAAAAATGTTTAAAAAAAAAAAAAATCTGCTTCTTAGAGAACCTGAACTAACAAATGGTACCAGCCCTCTCTCTCTCCTGCCCCAGGAAACTGGAGGTTCCAGCTGTCCTCCACCCAGCCCACCCCACTCCCCAAAATAGATTCTTCACTGCCCCTCTGCTTTGGCTCACGAGCCTCCAATTCAAGGTCCTGGGTCAGTGCCTGATTGGCCAAGCCTAGGTCACATATGTCCAGTCCGGGGGCTGGGGGTTAGGAAAGCAAGCTCTGACTTGCTTGAGGGCCACAGGAGAGCTGGGCCCTGCCTCTCATCAACACTCACGTGTGGGTGGGTGTGGGGAGTTCTATAAACATTAAAAGTGCGTCCATGGGGACTTCCCTGGTGGTGCAGTGGTTAAGAATCCGCCTGCCGATGGAGGGGACACGGGTTCGAGCCCTGGTCTGGGAAGATCCCACATGCCACGGAGCAACTAAGCCCATGCACCACAACTACTGAGCCTGCACTCTAGACCCCACGAGCCACAACTACTGAGCCCATGCGCCACAACTACTGGAGTCCACGCGCCTAGAGCCCGTGCTCCACAACAAGAGAAGCCACCGCAATGAGAAGCCCGCACACCGCAACGAAGATAAGCTCCCACTCACCGCAGCTAGAGAAAGCCTGTGTGCAGCAACAAAGACCCAATGCAGCCATAATTAATTAATTAATTAATTAATCAATCAATTAATTAATTAATTTTTTAAAAAGTGCGTCCACAAATCACGCAGTGCCCCATATGGTAAATAACTATGACAATATTCCTCCTCAAATAATTTGAATCCATTCTGTGTGACCAAGAGATGTGCTGTCTTCTTTCCCAAGAATTTCTGAGGATTTGTGGGAGAAGCTGAGGATTTTTGCTTAGTTACCACTACCAATCAACTCCTGTCATCTCCTGACCCCATCTCCCTGTGACTTGTCTGTCCTGTGTGGACACAGCTCCTCCCTCTTTTCCAACAACACAGCTGACACCAGCCATGGAGTGTGACAAAACTTTACTGAGAGTCCGGGACAGCCTGAGGAGTCATACCACAGAAAAGGAAGGTGGAAAACTTGATACCATTGCTCCTTAAGCCCATTGGTCACAGCCTTGTCAAAAGAATCCCTTACAATTAAACTCTGTTCTGAACCTCCTGCCTACCACTACAATGCTAAAGTCCACTTCTCCTCTCCAGGAGCCCCCTTCTTTATCTCCACTATGCCTGACTCCACTCTCCCCTGAGGAAGCCATCAAATCTGTTAGAGAAAAAATTCTCTGGAGAACAGCTTAGCTTTTCTGTCTTAATCTGTCTCTTCCAAAATAGAAGCATGGCCCTATCTTTGTTTTACTAAAAAGCCTATTACAGTGTTTTCCCAATTAAAAGGATGGTCTCCCTGAAAATGAATTCTGTCTCTGCCACTAGAGTAATAGGTGCAAATTCTAGGTAAGTTTCAAAATAGCAGTGTCTCTAGAAAACAAACTTATGGTTATCAAAGGGGAAGGGTGGGGAGAGGGATAAATTAGGAGTTTGGAATTAGCAGACACAAACTAGTAGATATAAAATAGATAAACAACAAGGTCCTACTGTATAGCACAGGGAACTATATTCAATATCTTGTAATAAACTATAATGGCAAAGAATCTGAAAAAGAATATATATATGTATAACTGACTCACTTTGCTGTACAACAGAAATTTACACAACATTGTAAATCAACTATACTTCAATAAAAAAAATAGCAGTGTCTCCAAACCTACCTTACACCATTCCACCCCCAAACATATACACATAAATACATACATAGGTAGGTAGATGATTGATTGATTGATTGATAATAAATAGATGATAGATGGATAGATAGATAGATAGATGATAGATAGATAGATAGATAGATAGATAGATAGAAAGATAATAGATAGCCTAGAAAATTGGTATAGATGATCTTATTTGCAAAGCAGAAATAGAGACCCAGACGTAGAGAACAAATGTATGGATACCAAGGGGGAAAGGGGTGGGGTGGGAGGAATTGGGAGACTGAAATTGACACATATACATTATTGATACTATATATAAAACAGCTGATGGGAACATACTGTATAGCACAGGGAACTCTACCTAATGCACTGTGGTGACCTAAATGGGAGGGAAGTCCAAAAGGGAGGGGATATCTGTATGTGTATTGCTGATTCATTTTGTTGTACAGTGGAGGTTAACACAATATTGTAAAGCAACCATACTCCAATAAAAATTAATTTAAAAAAAGGAAGATAATAGATAGATATAGATAAGTCGTAAGCATCATTTCTGAAGGACAACTGCCTATTTCCATATTGGCTTGCCACGGCTCCCTGGCATTGCCCCCACCACGCCCCATCCCACCCCACCCTCCAGTCTCTGCTCTAGGTCAGGTGGTCCACGATGTGGCAGGACTCCTTGTGGACAGTCACCTTTCAGGAATGAGGTGCTTGCTGGCTGCCCAGGCTGGCCTGCATCAGTCACAAGGACATGGTGTATCAGGAGCCCTCACACTGTTCCTCAGTGTGACCCTCCTTGGCTCTGGCCATCTCACCAGAGAGCAGTAGTTGGGTGTTTAGCCATAGAAGGGATTGAGCTCCACTGAGATCCATGATAGGGAAAAAAATCACCAAGGGAACAAGCAGGTAGCTTTTAGGGACAAACCACTCCAGAGGTGGGAGTGAGGGTTGTGGAATGGATAACTACACAAGAAGCCTCTGACTCTGTCTCCTGAATCTTCCCCCTTTCTTTAGAGCACTCTAAATTCTGTCTCATCACCCCTGGGGCATGTGGTCCCCATTTCCCCCTCCCATAGACATAGAAACATCATCACCCAAAAAGGCAAGAAAGACTAAGAGGAAATCTTCAGAGGTGAGTGGAGTTAAGGATCTGATCCTGGACAGGGCTGTTCTTTCTTTCACAAGCAAAACTAAATGAGAAGAAACTTAAGTCCCTTTCCCTTTCTTCCTTGGCCCAGTGAAGACTGGAATCTTCAAATGGACTTTGGTAAACAACAAAAGAAAACAGTAAAATATGCAATTTTAAAAAATCTCCAAAGATCAAATTTATAATGTAGAGATTTTTTTTTTGGAAGATCTTTTTTTTTTAATTTTTGAATTTTATTTTATTTTATTTTTTTATACAGCAGGTCCTTATTAGTCATCAGTTTTATACACATCAGTGTATACATGTCAATCCCACTCGCCCAATTCATCACACCACCATCACCACCCCACCACCACTTTCCCCCCTTGGTGTCCATACATTTGTTCTCTACATCTGTGTCTCAATTTCTGCCCTGCAAACCAGTTCGTCTGTACCATATTTCTAGGTTCCACATATATGCGCTAACATACAATATTTGTTTTTCTCTTTCTGACTTACTTCACTCTGTATGACAGTCTCTAGACCCATCCACGTCTCTGCAAATGACCCAATTTCATTCCTTTTTATGGCTGAGTAATATTCCATTGTATATATGTACCACATCTTCTTTATCCATTCATTTGTCGATGGGCATTTAGGTTGCTTCCATGACCTGGCTGTTGTAAACAGTGCTGCAATGAACATTGGGGTGCAAGAGTATTTTTGAATTGTGGTTTTCTCTGGGTATATGGCCAGTAGTGGGATTGCTGGATCATATGGTAATTCTATTTTTAGTTTTTTAAGGAACCTCCATACTGTTCTCCATAGTGGCTGTATCAATTTACATTCCCACCAACAGTACAAGAGGGTTCCCTTTTCTCCACACCCTCTCCAGCATTTGTTGTTTGTAGATTTTCTGATGATGCCCATTCTAACTGGTGTGAGGTGATACCTCATTGTAGTTTTGATTTGTATTTCTCTAATAATCAGTGATGCTGAGCAGCTTTTCATGTGCTTCTTGGCCATCTGTATGTCTTCTTTGGAGAAATGTCTATTTAGGTCTTCTGCCCATTTTTGGATTGGGTTGTTTGTTTTTTAATATTGAGCTGCATGAGTTGTTTATATAATTTGGAGATTAATCCTTTGTCGGTTGATTTGTTTGCAAATATTTTCTCCCATTCTGAGGGTTGTCTTTTTGCCTTGTTTATGGTTGTTATGTTTTGCTGTGCAAAAGCTTTTAAATTTCATTAGGTCCCATTTGTTTATTTTTGTTTTTATTTCCATTACTCTAGGAGGTGGATCAAAAAAGATTTTGCTGTGATTTATGTCAAAGAGTGTTCTTCCTATGTTTTCCTCTCAGAGTTTTATAGTGTCCAGATTTACATTTATGTCTCTAATCCATTTTGAGTTTATTTTTGTGTATGGTGTTAGGGAGTGTTCTAATTTCATTCTTTACATGTAGCTGTCCGGTTTTCCCAGCACCACTTATTGAAGAGACTGTCTTTTCTCCATTTCATATCCTTGCCTCCTTGGTCATAGATTAGTTGACCATAAGTGCGTGGGTTTATCTCTGGGCTTTCTATCTTGTTCCATTGATCTATGTTTCTGTTTTTGTGCCAGTACCATATTGTCTTGATTACTGTAGCTTTGTAGTATAGTCTGAAGTCAGGGAGTCTGATTCCTCCAGCTCCGCTTTTTCCCCTCAAGACTGCTTTGGATATTCGGGGTCTTTTCTGTCTCCATACAAGTTTTAAGATCTTTTTCTTCTAGCTCTGTAAAAAATACCATTGGTAATTTGATAGGGATTGCATTGAATCTGTAGATTGCTTTGGGTAGTATAGTCATTTTCACAATATTGATTCTTCCAATCCAAGAACATGGTATATCTCTCCGTCTGTTGGTATCATCTTTAATTTCTTTTATCAGTGTTTTATAGTCTTCTGCATACAGGTCTTTTGTGTCCTTAGGTAGGTTTATTACTAGGTATTTTATTCTTTTTGTTGCAATGGTAAATGGGAGTGTTTCCTTAATTTCTCTTTCAGATTTTTAATCATTAGTGTATAGGAATGCAAGAGATTTCTGTGCATTAATTTTGTATCCTGCAACTTTACCAAATTCATTGATTAGCTCTAGTAGTTTTCTGGTGGCATGTTTAGGATTCTCTATGTATAGTATCATGATATCTGCAAACAGTGACAGTTTTACTTCTTCTTTTCCAATTTGTATTCCTTTTATTTCTTTTTCTTCTCTGATTGCCGTGGCTAGGACTTCCAAAACTATGTTGAATAATAGTGGTGAGAGTGGACATCCTTGTTTTGTTCCTGATCTTAGAGGAAATGCTTTCAGTTTTTTACCATTGAGAATGATGTTTGCTGTGGGTTTGTCATATATGGCCTTTATTATGTTGAGGTAGGTTCCCTCTATGCCCACTTTCTGGAGAGTTTTTATCTTAAATGGGTGTTGAATTTTGTCAAAAGCTTTTTCTGCATCTATTGAGATGATTATATGGTTTTTCTTCTTCAATTTGTTAATATGGTTTATCACATTGATTGATTTACATATATTGAAGAATCCTCACATCCCTGGGATAAATCCCACTTGATCATGGTGTATGATCCTTTTATTGTGTTGCTGGATTCTGCATGCTTGTATTTTGTTGAGGATTTTTGCATCTATATTCATCAGTGATATTGGTCTGTAATTTTCTTTTTTTGTAGTATCTTTGTCTGGTTTTGGTATCAGGGTGATGGTGGCCTCATAGAATGAGTTTGGGAGTGTTCCTTGCTCCAAAATTTTTTGGAAGATTTTGAGAAGGATGGGTGTTAGCTCGTCTCTAAATGTTTGATAGAAATCACCTGTGAAGCCATCTGGTCCTGGACTTTTGTTTGTTGGAAGATTTTTAATCACAGTTTCAATTTCATTACTTGTGATTGGTCTGTTCATATTTTCTATTTCTTCTTGGTTCAGTCTTGGAAGGTTATACCTTTCTAAGAATTTGTCCATTTCTTCCAGGTTGTCCATTTTATTGGCATAGAGTTGCTTGTAGTAGTCTCTTAAGATGCTATGTATTTCTGCGGTGTCTGTTGTAACTTTTCATTTCTAATTTTATTGATTTGAGTCCTCTCCCTCTTTTTCTTGATGAGTCTGGCTAATGGTCTGTCAATTTTGTTTATCTTCTAAAAGAACCAGCTTTTAGTTTTATTGATCCTTGCTATTGTTTTCTTTGTTTCTATTTCATTTATTTCTGCTCTGATCTTTATGATTTCTTTCCTTCTGCTAACTTTGGGTTTTGTTTGTTCTTCTTTCTCTAGTTCCTTTAGGTGTAAGGTTAGATTGTTTATTTGAGATTTTTCTTGTTTCTTGAGGTAGGCTTTATAGCTATAAACTTCCCTCTTAGAACTGCTTTTGCTGCATCCCCTAGGTTTTGGATTGTCGTGTTTTCATTGTCATTTGTCTCTAGGAAATTTTTGATTTCTTCTTTGATTTCTTCAGTGATCTCTTGGTTATCTAGTAACGTATTGTTTAGCCTCCATGTGTTTCTGTTTTTTACGTTTTTTTCCCTGTAATTCATTTCTAATCTCATAGCGTTGTGGTCAGAAAAGATGGTTGATATGATTTCAATTTTCTTAAATTTACTGTGGCTTGATTTGTGACCCAAGATGTGATCTATCCTGGAGAATGTTCCGTGCACACTTGAAAAGAAAGTGTAATCTGCTGTTTCTGGATGGAATGTCCTATAAATATCAATTAAATCTATCTGGTCTATTGTGTCATTTAAAGCTTCTGTTTCCTTATTTATTTTCATTTTGGATGATCTGTCCATTGGTGTAAGTGAGGTGTTAAAGTCCCCCACTATTACTGTGTTACTGTTGATTTCCTCTTTTATACCTGTTAGCAGTTGCCTTATATATTGAGGTGCTCCTATGTTGGGTGCATATATATTTATAATTGTTATATCTTCTTCTTGGATTGATCCCTGGATCATTATGTAGTGTCCTTCCTTGTCTCTTGTAACATTCTTTATTTTAAAGTCTATTTTATCTGATGTGAGTATTGCTACTCCAGCTTTCTTTTGATTTCCATTGGCATGGAATATCTTTTTCCATCCCCTCACTTTCAGTCTGTATGTGTCCCTAGGTCTGAAGTGGGTCTCTTGTAGACAGCATATAGATGGGTCTTGTTTTTGTATCCATTTATCAAGCCTGTGTCTTTTGGTTGGAGCATTTAATCCATTCACGTTTAAGGTAATTATCGATATGTATTTTCCTATGACCATTTTCTTAATTGTTTTGGGGTTGTTTATGTAGGTCCTTTTCTTCTCTTGTGTTTCCTACTTAGAGAAGTTCCTTTAACATTTGTCTTAGAGCTGGTTTGGTGGTGCTGAATTCTCTTAGCTTTTACTTGTCTGTAAAGCTTTTGATTTCTCCATCGAATCTGAATGAGATCCTTGCCGGGTGGAGTAATCTTGGTTGTAGGTTCTTCCCTTTCATCACTTCAAGTATATCATGCCACTCCCTTCTGGCTTGTAGAGTCAGCTGTTAACCTTATGGGAGTTCCCTTGTATGTTGTTTGTCATTTTTCCCTTGCTGCTTTCAATAATTTTTCTTTGTCTTTAATTTTTGACAGTTTGATTACTATGTGTCTTGGCATGTTTCTCCTTGGGTTTATCCTGTATGGGACTCTCTGCACTTCCTGACCTTGGGTGGCTATTTCCTTTCCCATGTTAAGGAAGTTTTCGACTATAATCTTTTCAAATATTTTCTCAGGTCCTTTCTCTGTCTCTTCTCCTTCTGGGACCACTATTATGTGAATGTTGTTGCGTTTAATGTTGTCCCAGAGCTCTCTTAAGCTGTCTTCATTTCTTTTCATTCTTTTTTCTTTATTCTGTTCCACAGCTGTGAATTCCACCATTCTGTCTTCCAGGTCACTTATCCGTCCTTCTACATCAGTTATTCTGCTACTGATTCCTTCTAGTGTAGTTTTCATTTCAGTTATTGTATTGTTCATCTCTGTTTGTTTGTTCTTTAATTCTTCTAGGTCTTTGTTAAATATTTCTTGCATCTTCTCGATCTTTGCCTCCATTCTTTTTCCGAGGTCCTGGATCATCTTCACTATCATCATTCTGAATTCTTTTTCTGGAAGGTTTCCTATGTCCACTACATTTAGTTGTTTTTCTGGGTTTTTATCTTGTTCCTTCATCTGGTACATAGCCCTCTGCCTTTTCATCTTGTCTATCTTTCTGTGATGTGGTTTTTGTTCCACAAAAACACAGGATTGTAGTTCTTCTTGCTTCTGCTCTATTATGTAGAGATTTTTGATATTTAAATTCTGGGAATAAGTTGGCTGACTCAGGGTAGGATTCTTTTCCTTTCAGTTCTGCTTTTTTCTTTTTATTTTTGTTCCTATGTTTGCCTATGGATTGAGGATTTCTCTTCATTCCAGCCTGCTCAATTCCACCACTAGACCAGCACCAATTCAAAAATGTTGCTCTTTAATGACAGTAGCTGTCACTTATTGATCATCTACCACATCCAGGCACTTTATATAAGAATGCTATAATGTAGCTAATGAAAATAGTAACATAAAAATAATATGATAGATGTCTTTGGGGAACATTTCCTACACACCAGGCTTCATTCTCATTTAATCCTCACAACCATCCTAAGAGGCTGGTATTATCACCATTTTAGAGATAAGTAAAGTGAAGTAAATACCATTCATTTTACTTAGCAGATGAGTAGTGAGGTTTAGAGAGAGATCACACAGTTATTAAGTAGCAGAGACAGGATTTTAACCAAGGTCTCTGATTTTTTAAAATCTATCTTAAGAAAAAAAAAAAAAAAAAAAAAAAGGGTTCCACTCCACCTAAGAAGAAAATATACCTCCTCACAACCAGAGAACTCCTTCTCATTTCAGAGAGGCTGTACCTGTATTTGGGGTCATCTGCAAAGCAGAGATCTAACAGCCTCATCCAGGATGAAGTTCTTAACTCCACTCACCTCCTGAAGAACTCCAATTAGCATTTCCTCTCCCATTCTGGGTGGACCTTTCTCTTCTCTTCCCTGAGAAACTCCCTGACTTGCCAGGACAGTTCACGATATCATTACAACATTGTGGCAGCAGCATCACAGAGGCAGAAGGAAGAAGAATGGCCTTCCCTAGTTTCCTGGTAACCATCAGAGTCCTTGACCACACATGTCATCTCCCTTCCCTGATCACAGAGTGAGAGGTGTCCTAGCCCCATGATGAAGAGAGCAGCTCTGCTGGCAGACAGATCTGCCTGCTGGTGGCTTCCCATGAAGGAGCAATGTGACCTTTGTTAAGTCACCAATTTTGCCTTGGGTTCTTCATTTGTAAATGAGAACAGAACCTTCTCCTAAGTTGCCTCGTGCATTAGAAACCGCATATGGGGAGTCTCCAACTTGTAGCGGCTTGTGATAAATCGTAGCTGTTATTATAAACTGATTTCTGGGCCCCTGTTTGGCTTCATCTCTATGTTAAGGTGAAGTTACAGATGGTGCTAATGAAACAGATCAATATTTTTGCATATAACTTTAGTGGATGGTTTAACCATCATATTTGCTGAGAAAGTGGATCATGGCATTATTCTAGATTTTTAGTTTGGGCTGGAGCTTTGTAGTATGACAGGAGGGTAATAGACAAGGTAAGATGCCAAAATCCTTTCCCCTGCCCTCCATAGGTATATCATTAGATGGAATGTTACTCCGGCCAGCTTTTCTCCATCCAGGCTCTGAACTAGTGGTTCAGGCAAGATTGACACATGGGCCTTAACACTGAGTTTATTATTCTACTTTTGGCTTGTCTTGACATTATTCCTAGCCTAAATTCAACAAATCATCACTTCCTCTTTTATCATATGTTAGTACGAGTGATTTAATGTCACCGGTACTCAAAATAAGCCTGCACACACCGATTGCATCAGGCACAGGGATTGGGGTTTTCATACATTGTCTCCCTAATTCCTAGAACAACCCAACGAGCCAGAAACTGTCTCAGATGTGACAAAACTGAAGTTCAGAGAGATTAAGTAATTGCCCAAAGTCACGTAACTAATAAGTAGCAGAACCAGCTGTGTCAAATTTCCAAGTCGATGGAGAGAATTAAAACTTTTCATAAGTCTACTTTTTTTGGGTTTTGTTTTCCTTTGTGTTGTTTGTTTGGTTTCCCTTCTTCATCAGCCTAATAGCTGGTTCAAGTCTAAGCTTTCCCTTCTTCCTGGGAGTCTGCCCTGTCTCTCTAAGATGGGTCAAGTGGCCTCCTCTGAGACCCCATAGTGTAACACACAGGTTGGTCATGGCACTTAGCATGCTGAGTGAAACGTACAGCGTTGAACTTCTTGCGTCCCTCCCAGGCTGAGCACCACAGGGCAGCGTCCTCTTTGCTTCCACAGAACCTCACACCGTGCTTGGTACTGTGGCAGAGGCTCAGGGCAAATCTGTGGACTTGAACTGACCGACTGAAACCATAGCTCAATATTAGAACTGAGTACTTGTGCTAACGTGGAAAACTTAAGATACAAATAGACTAGTCATTCCCATATCTGTTTGCTATGAGGTGTGTGTGTGTGTGTTTGTAAAATGAGAGTATGTATGTACCATGAGCTTTCTCTCTCCTCCTATCAGACTGTCATTCCCAGCATCCCATGCAGTCGTCATTCCCATGGAATTTCCATCTATCTCCCTGGACATCAGACATTTCTCTGTTCCCTTTAAACAAAATCCCTCATTTTACCTCTCTCCTTCTCCTCCTTATCTTCTTCCCTTCAGACAAGCTGTGAGCCCTAACCCCACCTTCATCAAACTCAGAATGGACTGCCATTTATTTCATGTTGGAGGTAACAACAAGGAGCAGATAAGACTGTTCATTCGAAATGAACAATCTAGCCCCATTGTTCTTGGAACATAACAGCACAACTAAGATTATGGGACATTCCCATGTACAGGACCATTCTAAGTACTCTGCTTACATTCACTCATTTACTCCTCCAGCCACTCTGTGAGGTCAGTGCTATTATTATCCCCACTTTACAGATGAGGAAACTGAGGTGGAGACAGGGGACATAGCTTGCCAAGGGTCACACAGCTAGTAAGTGGCGGAATCAAGTGGTGAAGCCAGGCAGGCTGGCTCCAGGCCCCCAGGACAGCCCATGACTGCTTCCCACCACCAGGCCCTTTTATTTCACTGTGACATGAAGTCTACAAGAGCACTAACCTCATTTTAGTTGTCCAAGTCGGAAATTATAGAATCTTCAGATTGGAAGGGACCTTGTCATCCAACCTAACTCAATTTCCTACCCACTGCAAACTCCCTTCTGGAACTTTCCAGATTGATGAGCATTCATTCAATTCTGCTTGAGTACTTCCAGTGACAGGGAAGAAATACTGTAATATGTATGTGAAATATAAACTGTTCATGGATAAATTATTGCATAATAAAAACATGCCTAATGGCTACACTTCCCTAATATGTTCATCTGCTAATTATGTTTTTATATGCAAACTCATTCTGGTAAAATTGTTTCTTTAAGAAAAAACTTTTAGTGTAATTTGTCTTGAGACATCTACATTTTCCTTTCATACCTCCTTATTAATGGGCTTATTTTCAGAGAGGAAAGTGGAGCAAAGAAAATAGAGAAAAAACAGTCACATTTGCTCATGTGGTTGTTTGGGGGTTAAAAATGAATGCTGACAGTGTGTGAGAGATCTTTTTAATATCTGCAGTTAATTTCCCACACTAGACTTTCAAAAGCTACTATGATACTGTTTTCTCCCACTATTTAAAAAATCTGTTTGAAATGAACTACTGAAAAAGTTATGACACCATAAATGCTGCTAAATAGAACAATGTCTTTGATATTTAACCACCAGTTAAGATGTAAATATCAGTGGCAGCTGTTCATTAGGTATGTTATCGTTTTTGTTTATGCCACAGCACAAGAAGAAAACTCAGGATCCCATACTTTTGAAGAGATTTCTAAACGTTAGTGTTATACAAAACTTAAAAGTACGGTTATCTTACCGTGGGAGACAATGGTACCATCCCATCTAAGAGTGTGGGTTTTGAGTTAGATGACCTGGGTTTAAATCCCTGCAATTTCCACCTTGTTAGGATGTCGAGAACATTCAGTGTTCTTAGCATAACACCTAACGCTTTAAGTGCCCAATAAATGCTAAGTTTGGCAGAGTTTGAGACTGAGAATGAGGGATTGGGTTCAAAGTCTTGGAATCCAAAGTTTTCTGTTTCCTCCAATTTTATCCAAAAATTAAAATTGGGGCAGTAAGGTAGCCCATGATGGACATATCAAATGACCAACAAGACAGACCAGAGCACAGGGAAGGAAGTGCATGAAAGTGTAGGGCAAGATGTGGCCATGACCTATGTCAAGTAAGATGTTAACAGCCAGGGATACCCAGAAGCCAGAGATCCACTCCTGGAGTCATCAAAGGGACAGATGCAGAAATATCTCCCATCCCTAAGGTGGCTTAAGACTGAACTGTCTCTACATGTCCTTCCTTGCCATTGGAGAGTAACCCCCAGACCGGACTTCCGATAACCTGGATTTTAGTCCTGGGTCTGCCCTCTGTCAAAGTTCAGGTCACTTACATTTTCTGAACCTCAGTTTTCTATCATAATATTGTTTTCTTCCTCCCTTAGGGTTACTGAGGTACTGTGTGGGAAAGTGCATTGAAACAGGTTTCAGAGTACTATCAATACAAATGTCACATTTTATCACTATTACTGCTGTCTTCTAATACAATTACTGACTTCCCAGGACCTAGCAAGCAGGGAGCAGGAGGCAGGCTGAAGCAAAGGCAACTGGGAAAATGCCATAAAAACAGGCACAAACTTTCCTTTTATACCTCACAACCCGAGCTTAAGGCTGGACACAGCCATTGCTATCAAAGCCTCATGCGCTGATTTGAAAGTGTTCACTTTGCCTTGCATTCTTCAGGAAGTACTTAGAGAGCACTTTTTCAGTGGGTGATGATGTTAACATCAAATGCTCTGTTTAAAACATTATTCCATACCATATTAATTATACAGGACTTGCCCTTCTATTCATTAAAATGGTCCCCAAAGTGCCTCCAATTAGGCTCCTTTGCTCCCTCTTTGTCCATTTCGTTCCTGAATGCCTTGAAAGCAATTAAAAACTGCAGTCTTGAAAAAAAACAAAAACAAAACACATCATTCCAAATAAAGGGAAATCCGTTCTACAAACAACCAGAATGGCAGAGTTAAAAATAGGGCAGTTTCTACACATGCCTCAGTCCAAGGATCCAACAGTTTGCTCAGTGATACGATCAAAATTAATAGGTAATCAAATATTATGCAATAATAGACTGGTTGCTTTTTCTTGCTAGGCAAATCTCTAAAATCTCTTTATATTAAAATTTTAAATATAAAAGTTTCCCTAAAGTGAATAAGGCATGATGTCATTTTTAGTAATGAAAATGCATTTTCTCCATCTTAATGAAACTATTGTTTTTGTTCAACTGAGTGATTTTATTCATTAAAATGAATGACAGGAGTGTGGTTAGCATAGTTGCAGAGTCCTTGGAGAGTCCCAGAATTTTAGAGCCAGACCAAATCCCAGTCTGGTACGCACAGTGTACATCCAAAGGTCTCCATCTGAGGGTCAAAAAGCTGGTTTCTGGTGCCATTGGAGGCATTAAATAGCTGTGTGACCCTGGGCAAGTCATTCACATTTTCTTTGGCTCAGTTTATTGGTGGGTATAAATGAATGACTTCCAATTCCATGATACTTTAAATTAAATTTACTATGCTGGCATCTGTTCATATAATTTTTTAAGCAAATACTAATATGTTCCAGCAGAGTATGGTTTTCTTTCTATTTTTGACAACAAATGGGGGGAACTAGCTGTATTTTAATTCTCTCTGTTATTGGGAAAAAAACTAGTATTTCTTAATAGGCTGTAAATACCGTGAAGGTGAGGCCTGGGGTTGATTATTTTGTGTCTCCCATGGTGCCTCTAACCTACCTAGAGTTTCATTGTTGCGTATTTCATTGTATTTTGCTTATAAGCATCCTGCTCTGAAACACCATTGGGAAAAAATCTTAACATAATATATGCTTCCCACGAGGTGAGTTTTAATTGTGTTGCCCAATACCAATTGATTAACCCCTACTGGCACACAGGTACACTCACACACACGGTTCATCTAGAGTTTTGGGAAAAATTTATTTCGGTTCTCCACCACACCATGCTATTGGGTTGGTGCATTCCATCGTTAATCCGTATTCAGAGCAATAGTTCCCAAAGCTATTCTCCAGCGATGTAAATGTTGACATGGCAGTTAAAATGGACGATGTAAATAGAGCCATTGAGAATATTCTGGACATTCTATTTCACGATTTGGAGCCTGCAAAATGTCCAGGACATGACAGACATTACAATTTCTCAAGGGAGTCATAACTAAACCAGTTTATGAATGGTTGACTTCAGACAGTCTAAATCTCAACTACAAGACCAACTGTGTCACTCTCTGGAGTTCTGTGTTCCAGAGGATTTTTTTTTTTAATTTTTATTTATTTTTTGGCTTCATTGGGTCTTCGTTGCTGTATGCGGGCTTTCTCTAGTTGTGGCGAGCGGGGGCTACTCTTCCTTGCTGTGCGCGGGCTTCTCATTGTGGTGGCTTCTCTTGTTGTGGAGCACGGGCTCTAGAGCGCGCGGGCTTCAGTAGATGCGGCGTGTGGGCTCAGTAGTTGTGATACTCGGGCTCTAGAGTGCAGGCTCAGTAGTTGTGGTGCATGGGCTTAGTTGCTCCGTGGCCTGTGGGATCTTCCTGGACCAGGGATCCAACCCGTGTCCCCTGAACTGGCAGGCGGATTCTTAACCACTGAGCCACCAGGGAAGTCCCAGAGGGGCTATTTTAAAGACCCAACGGTAGTTCCCACTCCCATTTTCTGATTTCTGTCACACAGGGTCACCCAGTCCCCTGGAAAATGTAGCCCCCTACACTGGTGGTAACATAAGGAAACCATGGCACTCAAGGCTCACAACACGTGTAATTCATTTTCCTCCCAGAATGACTCAAGAAGAGATTTTTTAGAATTCAGTCTGAGTCTCAGTAATTCAATTTGTGGAAAGGAACAGGCAAAGCTTTAATTCTATCATAATTAGTTTCATGTGTGAATGTATTAACTAATCTTTTTGCTGGGAAATATATTAGGTAAATATAGTGGAGAACGTGGTGGATGAGGACGACCAAAGAATCTCCCTGAAGGTTGGTGGCTGTTCCCCTGTGTAGACCAGGGAGAGGCTTCATTAAGGCAGTTTGGGGCAATCCAATCACTGGTCTCCATGCTTGAACTTGAAAGTCGGTCCACACCCAGGATTTCTGTCTCTTCTTAAGCAAGCAGGGACTGGTTTTACATGTCCTACCCACACACAGCTGGATGAAAATGTAATCTTTTCACTCACTTTCTGGGCTCCACACAGAAAAAGTCAGCTTCTCCTGTTATTAATTAAACCAGCTGTCAACATACTTAGATTGGGTTGCAGTTGCTTTTCGTGTGAGCTGCGTGGCCGACTTCTCTTTGCTTCAAAAACTCGGCCGGTGCTTTCAGCGACCACTGTGGAGTTGGTAAAATATCAACACCACTTCTCTAGTGTCTGACTCTTGACCAGAGTGGCAGAAGATTTCCGTGGTTGCAGAGAGGCTGTCTGGATTATGTAATCTCATTTTTGCCAATACATTGTATTACCAGTTCAAGAGACAGCAAGAACTTCCTAGTTTATGAGCCCTACCCCACTGATGGCCCTTCCTTGTCCTTATAGATGCTATAAATATGAGTCAGGCCCTGCACTGAATGTTTCACATAGATTATTTTTAATAATCCTCATCATAAAGTACTCTTATTATTCTCGTGAAAAAATTGAGGCTCAGAGAGATAAAGGTTCCATGATGAGATGGCAGAGTAAAATTCAATCCTGTGTTTCTCTGACCAGAAAACCCTTCTCTGATTCACCTCATCTCACCTTTATTTACACCACTTGCAGTTGGTGTTTACCTCTAACTTCCTTATTCTTCCATCCCTCTATTTCTATGTTATGTATTGCTTACAATTTCGACCTTGGGGGATGGGGGCTAGAGGAAGAAAAGGTGCTATTTCCCTCCTTCCTATTTGCATACCTGTTTCACTTTCCCATACACAAGATCATTTAAGTCTTAATCACCCCCAAGCAAGAACATTTCGATGTCATGATCTGCCACAGAATAAGGACTTTGTCCCCAGCACGAAGCTCAGAAGTGATTGCCCAAGTTAATCAAGTTCCCTGAAACCTTGATTGTGTAGAAAATTTCAATGGAAAAAGTTCCATTTTGCTCTCTGCCCCACCTCTCTCAGCACACTGATGGATTCTCATAAAGTGCCCTCCTCAGTTATTCCTTTGACTTTAGTCTAGGTGGAGGAGACAAGGGAGAGAGCCTTTTCAAGACAATTCTTTAAAATACATAGGGAAGAGTATGGGAAACAAGCATTTTCCTACATTCCTGTCAAGTAAGTAGAGTGGAACGATCTCTCTAACTAGCAATTTGAAGATACGATTCAAGAATCTGAAAAATATTTATGTTCTTTGATCAAACAGTTCTGCATCTAGAAATTTACCTTAAGTCAATCATCATAGACATGTGCACATATTTGTATGCACAGAACTGCTTATCACAGAAGTGTATTATAATAGTGAAAAATGGAAAATAATCTAAGTGTCAACAATAGGGGCTTGTTTAGGAAAATGATGACACATCCATACATTATGATATTATACAATCAGAACAAGGGATTCTACAAAGAACGTTTAATGATTGGAAGAAATGATCATGAAATATTATGCAAATAAAAGTATTTCAAGAAAGTTCTTTTTCTTTCCTTCCAGAATCACATCTTTTTCCAGCTAAACAATTTTGTTCCTACACCTCATTCATTCCCTAAGTGACTCTTTATTTTTTAAATTTTTATTAAAATACAATTGATTTACAATGTTGTGTTAGTTTCAGGTATACAGCAAAATGATACAGTTATATATAGATATATAAAAATATATTGATATATTCTTTTTTTACATTCTCTTCCATTATAGGTTATTACAAGATATTGAATAGAGTTCCCTGTGCTATACAGTAGGTCCTTGTTGGTTATCTATTTTATATATAGTAGTGTGTATATGTTAATCCCAAACTCCTAATTTATCCCTGCCTCCACTTTCCCCATTGGTAACCATAAGTTTGTTTTCTATGTCTGTGAGTCTATTTCTGTTTTGTAAAAAAATATTTCAAGAAAGTTTTGTTCAATATGGCATCTACTAGTCACATAAGGCAATTTTAATTTTGATTAATTATAATTAAAATTAAAAATTCAGTTTCTCAGTTGCACGAGGCACACTTCTTTTTCTTTTAATTACCATTGGCATACATGATAAAGATGAAAAGTTTTTTAATTTCTGAATTGTATTTTATTTATTTTTTTATACAGCAAGTTCTTATTAGTCATAAATTTTATACACATCAGTATATACATGTCAATTCCAATTGCCCAATTCATCACACCACCACCACCACCCCCTGCCACTTTCCCCACTTTGTGTACATACGTTTGTCCTCTACATCTGAGTCTCAATTTCTGCCCTGCAAACCGGTTCATCTGTACCATTTTTCTAGGTTCAACATATATGCATTAATATACGATATTTGATTTTCTCTTTCTGACTCACTTCACTCTGTATGACAGTCTCTAGATCCATCCATGTCTCAACGAATGTCCCAATTTTGTTCCTTTTTATGGCTGAGTAATATTCCATTGTATATATGTACCACATCTTCTTTATCCATTCATTTGTCGATGGGCATTTAGGTTGCTTCCATGACCTGGCTGTTGTAAATAGTGCTGCAATGAACATTGGGGTGCAAGAGTATTTTTGAATTGTGGTTTTCTCTGGGTATACGGCCAGTAGTGGGATTGCTGGATCATGTGGTAATTCTATTTTTAGTTTTTTAAGGAACCTCCATACTGTTCTCCATAGTGGCTGTATCAATTTACATTCCCACCAACAGTGCAAGAGGGTTCCCTTTTATCCACACCCTCTCCAGAATTTGTTGTTTGTAGATTTTCTGATGATGCCCATTCTAACTGGTGTGAGGTGATACCTCACTGTAGTTTCGATTTGCATTTCTCTAATAATCAGTGATGTTGAGCAGCTTTTCATGTGCTTCTTGGCCATCTGTATGTCTTCTTTGGAGAAATGTCTATTTAGGTCTTCTGCCCATTTTTGGATCGGGTGGTTTGTTTTTATAATATTGAGCTGCATGAGTTGTTTATATAATTTGGAGATTAATCCTTTGTCGGTTGATTCGTTTGCAAATATTTTCTCCCATTCAAAGAGTTGTCTTTTCATCTTGTTTATGGTTTCCTTTGCTGTGTAAAAGCTTTTAAATTTCATTAGGTCCCATTTGCTTATTTTTGTTTTTATTTCCATTACTCTAGGAAGTAGATCAAAAAAGATCTTGCTGTGATTTATGTCAAAGAGTGTTCTTCCTATGTTTTCCTCTCAGAGTTTTATAGTGTCCAGATTTACATTTATGTCTCTAATCCATTTTGAGTTTATTTTTGTGTATGGTGTTAGGGAGTGTTCTAATTTCATTCTTTTACATGTAGCTGTCTGGTTTTCCCAGCACCACTTATTGAAGAGACTGTCTTTTCTCCATTTCATATCCTTGCCTCCTTTGTCATAGATTAGCTGACCATATGTGCATGGGTTTATCTCTGGGCTTTCTATCTTGTTCCATTGATCTATGTTTCTGTTTTTGTGCCAGTACCATATTGTCTTGATTACTGTAGCTTTGTAGTATAGTCTGAAGTCAGGGAGTCTGATTCCTCCAGCTCTGCTTTTTCCCCTCAAGACTGCTTTAGCTATTTGGGGCCTTTTGTGTCTCCATACAAATTTTAAGATTTTTTCTTCTAGCTCTCTGAAAAATGCCAGTGGTAGTTTGATAGGGATTGCATTGAATCTGTAGATTGCTTTGGGTAGTATAGTCATTTTCACAATATTGATTCTTCCAATCCAAGAACATGGTATATCTCTCCATCTGTTGGTATCATCTTTAATTTCTTTCATCAGTGTCTTATAGTTTTCTGCATACAGGTCTTTTGTGTCCCTAGGTAGGTTTATTCCTAGGTATTTTATTCTTTTTGTTGCAATGGTAAATGGGAGTGCTTCCTTAATTTCTCTTTCAGATTTTTCATCGTTAGTGTATAGGAATGCAAGAGATTTCTGTGCATTAATTTTGTATCCTGCAACTTTACCAAATTCATTGATTAGCTCTAGTAGTTTTCTGGTGGCATCTTTAGGATTCTCTACGTATAGTATCATGATATCTGCAAACAGTGACAGTTTTACTTCTTCTTTTCCAATTTGTATTCCTTTTATTTCTTTTTCTTCTCTGATTGCCGTGGCTAGGACTTCCAAAACTATGTTGAATAATAGTGGTGAGAGTGAACATCCTTGTCTTGTTCATGATCTTAGAGGAAATGCTTTCAGTTTTTTACCATTGAGAATAATGTTTGCTGTGGGTTTGTCGTATATGGCCTTTATTATGTTGAGGTAGGTTCCCTCTATGCCCACTTTCTGGAGAGTTTTTATCATAAATGGGTGTTGAATTTTGTCAAAAACTTTTTCTGCATTTATTGAGATGATCATATAGTTTTTATTCTTCAATTTGTTAATATGGTGTATCACATTGATTGATTTGCATATACTGAGGAATCCTTGCATCCCTGGGATAATTCCCACTTGATCATGGTGTATGATCCTTTTATTGTGTTGCTGGATTCTGCATGCTTGTATTTTGTTGAGGATTTTTGCATCTATATTCATCAGTGATATTGGTCTGTAATTTTCTTTTTTTGTAGTATCTTTGTCTGGTTTTGGTATCAGGGTGATGGTGGCCTCATAGAATGAGTTTGGGAGTGTTCCTTGCTCCACAATTTTTTGGAAGATTTTGAGAAGGATGGGTGTTAGCTCTTCTCTGAATGTTTGATAGAATTCACCTGTGAAGCCATCTGGTCCTGGATTTTGTTTGCTGGAAGATTTTTAATCACAGTTTCAATTTCGTTACTTGTGATTGGTCTGTTCATATTTTCTATTTCTTCCTGGTTCACTCTTGGAAAGTTTTACCTTTCTAAGAATTTGTCCATTTCTTCCAGTTTGTCCATTTTATTGGCATAGGGTTGCTTGTAGTAGTCTCTTAGGATGCTGGGTATTTCTGCTGTGTCTGTTGTAACTTCTCCTTTTTCATTTCTAATTTTATTGATTTGAGTCCTCTCCCTCTTTTTCTTGATGAGTCTGGCTAATGGTCTGTCAATTTTGTTTATCTTCTAAAAGAACCAGCTTTTAGTTTTATTGATCCTTGCTATTGTTTTCTTTGTTTCTATTTCATTTATTTCTGCTCTGATCTTCATGATTTCTTTCCTTCTGCTAACTTTGGGTTTTGTTTGTTCTTCTTTCTCTAGTTCCTTTAGGTGTAAGGTTAGATTGTTTATTTGAGATTTTTCTTGTTTCTTGAGGTAGGCTTTATAGCTATAAACTTCCCTCTTAGAACTGCTTTTGCTGCATCCCCTAGGTTTTGGATTGTCGTGTTTTCATTGTCATTTGTCTCTAGGAAATTTTTGATTTCTTCTTTGATTTCTTCAGTGATCTCTTGGTTATCTAGTAACGTATTGTTTAGCCTCCATGTGTTTCTGTTTTTTACGTTTTTTTCCCTGTAATTCATTTCTAATCTCATAGCGTTGTGGTCAGAAAAGATGGTTGATATGATTTCAATTTTCTTAAATTTACTGTGGCTTGATTTGTGACCCAAGATGTGATCTATCCTGGAGAATGTTCCGTGCACACTTGAAAAGAAAGTGTAATCTGCTGTTTCTGGATGGAATGTCCTATAAATATCAATTAAATCTATCTGGTCTATTGTGTCATTTAAAGCTTCTGTTTCCTTATTTATTTTCATTTTGGATGATCTGTCCATTGGTGTAAGTGAGGTGTTAAAGTCCCCCACTATTACTGTGTTACTGTTGATTTCCTCTTTTATACCTGTTAGCAGTTGCCTTATATATTGAGGTGCTCCTATGTTGGGTGCATATATATTTATAATTGTTATATCTTCTTCTTGGATTGATCCCTGGATCATTATGTAGTGTCCTTCCTTGTCTCTTGTAACATTCTTTATTTTAAAGTCTATTTTATCTGATGTGAGTATTGCTACTCCAGCTTTCTTTTGATTTCCATTGGCATGGAATATCTTTTTCCATCCCCTCACTTTCAGTCTGTATGTGTCCCTAGGTCTGAAGTGGGTCTCTTGTAGACAGCATATAGATGGGTCTTGTTTTTGTATTCATTCATCAAGCCTGTGTCTTTTGGTTGGAGCATTTAATCCATTCACGTTTAAGGTAATTATCGATAGGTATGTTCCTATGGACATTTTCTTAATTGTTTTGGGGTTGTTTATGTAGGTCCTTTTCTTCTCTTGTGTTTCCTACTTAGAGAAGTTCCTTTAGCATTTGTCTTCGAGCTGGTTTGGTGGTGCTGAATTCTCTTAGCTTTTACTTGTCTGTAAAGCTTTTGATTTCTCCATTGAATCTGAATGAGATCCTTGCCGGGTAGAGTAATCTTGGTTGTAGGTTCTTCCCTTTCATCATTTTAAGTATATCATGCCACTCCCTTCTGGCTTGTAGAGTTTCTGCTGAGAAGTCAGCTGTTAACCTTATGGGAGTTCCCTTGTATGTTATTTGTCATTTTTCCCTTGCTGCTTTCAATAATTTTTCTTTGTCTTTAATTTTTGCCAGTTTGATTACTATGTGTCTTAGCGTGTTTCTCCTTGGGTTTATCCTGTATGGGACTCTCTGCACTTCCTGGCCTCGGGTGGCTATTTCCCTTCCCATGTTAGCGACGTTTTCAACTATAATCTCTACAAATGTTTTCTCAGGTCCTTTCTCTGTCTCTTCTCCTTCTGGGACCCCTATAATGCGAATGTTGTTGCATTTAATGTTGTCCCAGAGCTCTCTTAAGCTGTCTTCATTTCCTTTCATTCTTTTTTCTTTATTCTGTTCCACAGCTGTGAATTCCACCATTCTGTCTTCCAGGTCACTTATCCGTCCTTCTACGTCAGTTATTCTGCTACTGATTCCTTCTAGTGTAGTTTTCATTTCAGTTATTTTATTGTTCATCTCTGTTTGTTTGTCTTTAATTCTTCTAGGTCTTTGTTAAATATTTCTTGCATCTTCTCGATCTTTGCCTCCATTCTTTTTCCGAGGTCCTGGATCATCTTCACTATCATTATTCTGAATTCTTTTTCTGGAAGGTTTCCTATGTCCACTTCATTTAGTTGTTTTTCTGGGTTTTTATCTTGTTCCTTCATCTGGTACATAGCCCTCTGCCTTTTCATCTTGTCTATCTTTCTGTGAATGTGGTTTTTGTTCCACAGGCTGCAGGATTGTAGTTCTTCTTGCTTCTGCTGTCTGCCCTCGAGGCACATTTCACGTATTCAATAGCTATCATATTGGATAGTACAGATACATAATATTTCCATCATTTGCAGAAAGTTCTATTGAGGACACTAATACAGTGTCTAATACATGACTCTATTCTAATAAAACTTTATAAACAGAAACAGGCAGTAGGCTGAATTTGGCCCAGGGGCCATAATTTGACCCCTGGATCAGATAATTGGTGAGGTTGGTTATTTTTCTTTTCTGTGTATTCATATTTGAATTAAAAAAAACATAATCATAAACAACAAAGACTTACTGTATAGCACAGGGAACTATATTCAATATCTTGTGATAACCTATAATGGAAAAAAATCTAAAAAAAGAATATATGTATAATAGATATATATATTTATAACTGAATCATTTTGCTGTACACCTGAAACTAACATAATACTGTAAATCAACTATGCTTCAATTAAAAAATAACATAATCTTTTATTTAAAAATAAAACTATATAAAATTATATATATATATATACATAAAATTACACACACACGCACACACACACACAAACACCTCCAGACCTTAAAGGTCTGGGTGCAGATACAAGGCATTCTTTGAAAAGCAGTAATGACTATTAAAATATTCAAACTGTCATACACCAATGATTCCGTGTACTCCTTCCCACTCCTGCCGCCAGGTCTGTCATGCCACTCACACTTTCCAGCTCCCACAACACACTGAACACCTGTGCAGATGTTCCCCAAGATGTTGCTCCCCTAATTTATCAGTTTAACTTCTTTAGAACATAGTGCCTGGGTGTTTGTCTCTGACCTTGCCGAGATGGAAATGCTCATCTTAGAAAACAGTTCCTTGGCGAAGGCAACGTCTGCATCATTTGCCTCATATGTCGCCAGCAGAGTCTTTCAGGGCACATTTGGTGATGGTGAAGGTGGTGATGACCTTGCCAACCAAAATCATGTCAAACAGAGTCCCCAGTGAATCTCTAAATAAACAGAGAGCTTCAGCAGGCATTTGGTCAGCGCATTTGATGCCCGCTCTCTGCACCAGCCACAGATGCTCTGGAAGAGGAGCTGGACCGGGAGTTAGGCGGCTGGGTGGTCTATCTCCTGCAGAAGGAGAGCTTTGCACTCATCTCCTGGTTTTCAAACTGTGCTTCCTGAGTCCTGCAAGAAGAGGGAAAGAGCTGAATTTTAGGGTCTGGCGCCTTAATTTGCTCCAGTCAGAGCAGTTCCTCAGATACAACCATTCTACAGATCGGGCTTCTGAGTTCAATTTGGAACAAAGGTTTGCTGTGCTGCTTGTGGGGAGGGTGTTGGGGGAAGGGGTGGTGGTGGAGAAAAGGTGGTGAAAAACATGGCTAAATTCATCATCACAAACTGGTAGGCCATGGGCTCAAGCCATGTTTTGTTGGTTCCAAATGGTGTTATAAAAAGTTAAAATTTGAGAAAACTTCCCTGGCAGTCCAATGGTTAAGACTCAGTGCCCTTCCACTGCAGGGGGCACGGGTTTGATCCCTGGTCAGGGAAATAAGATCCCACATGCCAGCCGGCTTGGCCAAAAAAAAAAAAGTTAAAATGTGAAACCAATGTTTAAAAATCAGAAATTGTCACATTTATGATTTTAAAAAACAAATAAACAAAAAAAATCCTTTGTCTCTGGCTTCTCTTAAAAAGTCAGAAAATCTGGCAACAGTCACTTCACAATCTGTCATGATGACAATTAGCTGGTGCTGAGAAGCAGCTGCTCCCTTCAGACAGGACATGTCCTCTCTGTCACCCTGTCCCACCCCTCCCTCTTGTATGACTCCAGGCTGCTCCAGTCATTCACATTACCTGCCTTGACCCTGTGGCCATTTGAGTTCAAGATCCTGAGGCTGGATGATTGTTAGGGCCCTTGCCTGTTCCTGTGTCTACTGGATTTCCATTACATCTATGGCAATTAGTACTAAAATTAAAGCTAAAATCCTTTCCTTAAAGTCATCCTGAGTTTATGAACATCTCAGCCACAAATGTTCTACTCACTTTAAGTGTTGGGGTCAGGAGTCATTCTTTTGTTTTTTCATGAAAAAAGAAGGTGTGAAGCCTCTAGCCAAGCAAACAAGATTTCCCTTCCGACAAATGCCATACTGCACTTCATGGGAATCACTAGGAATATTCTCCACATCTTTTTGTTCCTTCCTCACTTTGGGGAAGAGGGTAAGATTGAACTTTCTGACCACCCTGAAGTGTCCTAACCAGTGAGAAAAATGACATGTGTCACTTCTGGACCTTGGCATTTCATATGATCTGAAACCCTAGGTTCTCACTTCCCTTTAGAACAGAGATTGGCCAAGTTCAACATGGTGTCTGTGACATGGGCAACCTCACTCCCTAAGTGACGGTGAACAGAGGACTTTACCAGCTCATGATAGACCTCTACTGTGAGCAAGAAGTGAAACTGTGTTGCTTTAGACCTTGAGGCTTGGGGCTGTCTGTTACTGCTGCACAACCTAGTCTGTCCTGACCGCTTAGGCGTCCTGAATGAAAGTACCATTCTCAAGCCCTGAGAATCTATACTCCCAACTCCATTTCACACTAGCCAACCATTCCTCTTCTTTCTTTGAAGTCCCTTCCCTTGAATTGAAGCATAAAGTCAGCATATTATTAAGCAATACCGCCATCATTTCCTCATTTCTTGGCATTGCTCTACCCTTGATCTTTACTACCATTTTCCCCCTGTTACATAACAAGATTGGAGGACACGTGTGTTTCTAACTCTGAATAATTCATCTTCACAGAATCTCAGTATTTCAGTTAGAATATCTATTTCTTTCATTTTAATATTTTATCATTTTTGTCCTAAATGTATGACCTTAACTGGTTGCCATGCATTTTATTTCTTCTCGCCTTAAATATTTTAAAAGTCTCAAAGTACGAACATTACTCATAGGGAGAGTAACCAAAAATTTGCTCAGTTTTAGTTCTGTATTTAATTGTAACTGGGTGTCATTTGAATGATTATTTTTCCCCTTCTGATTTCTTTCTGCTTTAGCTTCTGTCCTCATCTTTCTTGGGATATTTTAATGCTTGGCATTTGGCCACAGTGCCTACAGCTGGGAGGTGGACTGTATAGCATTAAGAAATCTGGGTCTTTCTTTTTTATGGTTGAGTAGTATTTGCAGCAACATGAATGGACTTGGAGGATATTATTATGCTAAGTGAAATAAGTCAGACAGAGAAAGACAAATACTGTATGATCTCACTTATATATGGAATCTAAAAAAAAAAAAACAAACTAGTGAATATAACAAAAATGAAGCAGACTCACAGACATAGAGAACAAACTAGTGGTTACCAGTGGGGAGGAGCAATTTGAGGTTGGGGGGTAAGAGGTACAAACTGTTATGTATCAAATAAGCTACAAGGATATACTATACAAAACAGGGAATATAGCCAATATTTTATAATAACTATAAATGGAGTAAAACCTTTAAAATGTGTGAATCACTATATTGTACACCTGTAACTTCTATAATATTGTACATCAACTATACTTCAATAAAAAATAAATAGTAAATAAATAAATAAAATAACAAAAAATATTTAAAAAAAGAACTCTGGGTCTTTTCCCACAGTAGAGCACCAAGGTTTTCTCCAGAGTTGGCACTTTTGCTGGGGGTTCAGACAGCGTGGTGATAAAGCACAAGGTGAGGAAAGTTTAAACATTGAGGATAATGTTTCCTTCATCTGTTACTACTACAGAGAATATTGAACTAGGTCTTTTTTTATATATATAACAGCTTTATTGAGGTATAATTCACATACAAAGAACTGCACATGTTTAATGTGTACAATTTGATAAGTTTAGACATATGCAAACACCCATGATACCATCACCACTGTCAAGGTAACAGACGTATCCAACACCTCCCAGGGTTTCATTGTGTTCCTTCCTTGTGTGTGTGTGTGTGTGTGTGTGTGGTGAGAACACTTAGCATGAGATCTACCCTCTTAAATGTTGAAGTGCACAATATTGTATTGTTAACTACAGGCACTATGCTATATGGCCCATCTCTAGAACCTCTTCATCTAGCATAACTGAAACGTTATGGCCTTTGAATAACAGCTCCCCAATTCACTTTTTAAGGATAATAAGAACTAACATCTATTCCATATTCAACCGTATGACAGGCAATAGTCTAAGGGCTTTATAGTCACTATCATCACATCTTATGGGAGAGGTTCCATTAAGTCCCCATTTCACAGATAAGGAAACTGAGGGGATAATTTCTCCTTTATTCAGTTTACCTAGCCCTTCAGGCCACAGGGAGGTCCTGGTTAACATTAGGTTTGCAATAAAGAGGGGACAGTGTGGTAGAGGGAATGCCTCACTAGTCTCCATGTTCATTCATGTCTTTTCACCTATTTTATTGTGCTCAGAACACTTAATATGAGAGCTACCTTCTTAATGATTTTTAAGTGTACAATTATTGACTATAGTCACAGTATTGTCCAGCAGATCTCTTGAACTTATTTATCTCACTTAATTGAAACTTTATGCCCGTTGATTCGTAACTGCCCATTGACTAGTACCACCTCATTTTCCCCCTCCCCTGGCAAACTCCATTCTACTCTTTGATTCTATGAATTTAACTCTGTTAGATACCTCATATATTGGAATCATGCAGTATTTGTCTTTCTGTGTCCTTGAGGTTCATCCATGTTGTTGCATTTTGTTCTCAAAGAGATGTCTGCACCTCCAAGTTTACTGAAGCCTTATTCACAACCGTCAAATAGAAACAACTCAAATGTCCATCAGCAGATGAACGGATGAAGAAAAAGTGATATATACATACAATGGAGTACTAGTCACCCTTGAAAAAGAAGGAACTTGCATGTTCATTAATTTTACTGTGTAAAAGCTTACTTTTCCCCTCTATTAGAGTAAGAGTGGTGTGGCAGGTCTGCCATGCTCTAGCTAGATGACCTATTATCAGCTCTAAGTAAATGATGACAGTAAAACAATGTTATGATTCTCAACATCATACTTTCTCATGGTTCCTCTTTCATCTTTAGCCCTAAGTTCAAACATGCCAGCCAGACACAAGGCCCAATCCTTTCAGGGTTTTCCCTAAAAACCCTGGATCTGCTCACACCAAGCCTGTCATGCGATGAGTAACGTGGTAGAAGATTTGATGGGCCACCGGAGAGATTATGATGTGGATTGCTTCACTTCCTACCATCTCACCAACATCTCTCCCTCTGCCTTAGCCCCCTCCTCAAAAACACACTCCCACCTCGCCTCCCACTGTCCAGAGTCCCTAGAATGAATGACCCAGTCCCTGCTCAGCAAAACCTCCTTAGAGATGGCATTCTCATACCAGCTGCAACAGAAATAACATTTTTTCTGTATCATTATACTCAGTAACTGACACTTTTTTCTGACTGAATTATCGCCTGAACCTTGAGTGCCAAGGCAATACCTAAGAATTTTACACGTTTGCCCTTGGTTAATTTTAAGAAGATATCTAAAGTAGGAATTCTATAACTCAAAGTCTAATAATCCAAAGATAATGAAGTATCAGTGCTCAATTGTGCTGAACTTTGTGGAGACTGAAAACATTACAACACTAAAACCACTACAATTTGGAGTTCTAAGGTCCAGATTACTGAAATGTTACACCTTTTAGCGTCAACAAGTGTCCTGAGTTACAACACAGACAAACAGATGTTCCTCTCAACACACCACAGACATCGCTGACTAGTTAAGGCTCCAATTTACCAAGGGAAGAATCAGCAGTTAATTTCCTGAAGTCAGGGAATAATTTCCTTCTAAGTTCCTTTCTATTTCCTCTTCATTTCTTGACCTTGTGAATCTCTTATCTCCATTTCTTCTTTATTCCAAGATTATTAGATCGTTTCCTTTTCCCGCCATTTTTAAAGTTTGAGTCGCAGCAGCTGACTTTCCTTATCTCCATCTAAGTCCCCAACAAAAGCCATTCATCTACAGGTTAAGTGCAATCTGCTCCTTTTTGATGTTACGGCGGAGTCGGAATCTAGCCATAGCTCTGTGTTGTACTATAAATGGTTTGCAGCATTGCATGCAGTCATTCTTGTTCTCTGCTGGCTGGTTTAACAATTGGCAAGGCTGTACTGACTGAGGAGATTGAAGGCAATGAGCTGAATCGACTAGTTTTACTGCTTTGGAGTGTGAGTCAAACGTCGAAATGTGGCCAGCACCTTCTTTCTTTATAGCCTCTGTAACATCTGTCTATAAAACCCACTCCTATCTTGCTTGACTTCCTGCCTCACTCCCTCACTCACGACCTCCTTAAAAATGCCCGACTGTATCCTAAACACAATTTTTGATATCACTGCTTATGCCCCTTAAAACATGCCCTTTTCTTTTCTTTTTTTAACATTTATTTATTTATTTATTTGGTTGCACTGGGTCTTAGTTGCGGCAGGCAGGTCCCTTAGTTGTGGCACATGGGCTACTTAGTTGTGGCATGCAAACTCAGTTGCAGCATGCACGTGGGCTCTAGTTCCCTGACCAGGGATCGAACCCAGCCCCCTGCATTGGGAGCACGGAGTCCCAACCACTGCACCACCAGGGAATTCCCAAAATATGCCCTTTTCAAAGTGAAAATACTAATCCAAAGTAAGACTAGAAAAAATATAATTTAATTTTAGCATTGTTTATGGGAACTAGGCAGTGAAACATTAGGTAATACTGTTGGAAACTAACATATAAATAATGATATCAAATCATACTCTTCCAATGCTCTCTTTTTGATGCATTTGTTTAGGTCACATTTCCATTTTGGTGATGTCAGCTTCAATCTGACAATTTGACTTTTTTTTTTTTTTTTAGTTTTTCAATTTTTAAATTTATACTAAGGTAGTTCATTTCCCCCAGTTTTACTGAGATATAATTGACATATAATATGGTATTAGTTTAAAGTTTACAGCATAACTATTTGATATTTGTCTATATTACAAAATAATCACCATAATAAATTTAGTTAACATCCATCACCTCACATAATTATAAATATTTTTTTCTTTCTTGTGATGAGAACTTGTTTTTTTACTGTTACAGGCTTTATTTATTTATTTTAATTTTTATTTTATATTGGAGTGTAGTTGATGAACAATGTTGTGTTAGTTTCAGGTGTATACAGCAAAGTGATTCAGCCATACATATACATTATCTATTCTTTTTCAAATTCTTTTCCCATTTAGGTTATTACAGAATATTGAGCCGTTTCCTGTGCTATACAGTAGGTCCTTGTTGGTTATCTAGTTTAAATATAGCAGTGTGTACATGTCAATCCCGAACTCCCAATCTATCCCTCCCACTGCCACCCTTTCCCCCGGTAACCATAAGTTCATTCTCGAAGTCTGTGAGTCTGTTTCTGTTTTGACAATTTGACCTTAAATCATAGTTGCTCCATCATCATTTAAGGATCCCAGCTGGCACTGAGTCTGACTTTGATTCGGGTTCGATTATCTTCCTAAAGTCTTCTTACTATTCCTCCTGGTCCACTGGTTCTCAAGGTCTTTCACCCTTGCCACGTGAGCTATTTAAGAGTAAAAAACCTGGTGAACATACCCACAGTACTTTCAGTTCACATAACTATCTGTGCCTGGGCAGAATGTTTGTATACAAATAATCTTAATTTTAAAATAATGTTCAAAATCACATTTAACAAACACAAAGCTTAATTGCTCTACAGCGCCATCTAGTGACACTGAATGTTGCACCAAGCATTGCAATTCATGAACCCATTGGAGACAGCGTTGCCCTCAAAGTTTTTCCGCCCTAACTGGACAGATCTTCTAAATTTTCATATGTTCACATGTTCAAATAAATAGAGCATATTTGACTTTAGTCGATGGAAGTAGACTTAGTCTAGTACCAATGGGTCCAATACCTTCTTTTTATTTAAAAAAAACTTATTATAATGCTTTATTCTTACTGATCTTTTTCTTTCAAAATGGGCATAATTTCTCTCATCATTTCTTAGTTTTCATTTCAGGTCACATAGATCACTTACAAATGTTCACTCTGTACCAGGCACTGGCATAAGTGCTTTAGCCTGTATTACCTCAATTGACTTTCATGATAACCCAACGAAATGGTTGCTATTGGTATCCACCTTTTGCTTTGTGAAAAAACTAGGCACAAAGAGAGACTAAAGATACACAGCTAGTAAATACTTATCTTTCTGAGTACATGTTCCTTTTATTTTATTAATTCCCCCTTTACAAAGCTTATTTCCAGGGAATAAGAAAGGTTGTTAAGAAGGCTACCAAGTTCTTTAGTATTTCATGAAATCAAACACTACTGGCCTAAAAGATAAATGATTTTACCTCTCTCAGGTCAGTTTGGAGAGCATTAGAGCTCCTTCTATAGGCATAAAGGAGACTATAGTGAGAGATGTTCTATAACTTGGAATTAGGGTCATCTTCGAACTTAAGGGTCTGGAACCCTGGCCTGGAAAGGTAGCCATCTGTAACTATTACCCAAAGACTGTCATTATGGCTGAAGACATGTGAAACACCCAATATTAGTCAAAGTAATGAGATTATAATTAGAGGGAGATAGGCCATACAATGATAAAAATCTAAGAAAATTAAAACAAGATTAGTGTTACTATACCCTGCCCAAACAGGAAGATGGTCATCAGAGAACTTAGAAAACAGGACAAGTATTGGATTGTGCTTATCCAGAGCCACCCAGGAGCGACGAGTCTGGAACCCATAGACATTTTTCTTGAACAGAGAAGTATGCTCTATTTTAGGACAGAGAGAGCTTACTGGATTTTCCTTGGCATGAAGGACATATTTTTCAAAATTGTCTCCCTTTCTATGAACTAATTTCATGCTGACTTTGGCATGAAATTAATTCTGACTTGGTAAGTGTGCCAGTGGTCAATGTATGGCTTCTCAGCTCCAAATCCACCCTTTCTTACCTACTCTATGAGAATTGAGAAAGGCCCTGTAAATATTTTCCTTTTCCATCTGGCAGGATATTATGCCCGGAGAGGGTAAGGAAGGATACCAGAGGAGGAAGGGTTGCTCTCCTGTTCTGGTCTGCTCTCTTCCCCAGATTCTTTTGCTGTGTGTGGTCTCTGGACTGCCAGGCCCCTGCAGCATGCAGCAGCCAACAGCAGCTGGGGGCTAATAGCACCTCCCCACGTGGCTTCACAGTAAATTCCAAGGTGTGGTGTCTCTGTGTGGATGGCTTCCTTGATACCCTGGAGGCTGGGTTTCCAGCAAGTTCTACTGGCAAGGAATCTCAGTGCCTGTCAGCCATCCTGTGACTGCACCCTCTCCAACAAGGTCTGTTTCTTCTTCTTAGTCTTAAGACGAGTGACTATTCCTTGTCTCTGCTATTCCTGTATGCCTTAGAGTTATTAATATTTCTTATCAGCTAATTCCTTATAGGTCCAATTCTCTGTTAGAGTTAATAATGCTGTATATTATACATTCCTTGTTTGAATTACTGTGTGGATTTTCCTTTCTCTTTATTGGACCCTAGCTTTTACAGCAAGCATCGTTGTGAAATTCACTCAACTTCCCAGAAACCAAGATTCTTTTAAAAATGGTCCCTGAATATGGAGCATAAATCACCTGTTCATGATATGGTAATATTTACCACTGTAATTAAGAAGTTGGAATGTTTGTTTTTACATCAATTCTTTGTGAGTTTGGTTATTTGCTATTGCCCAATCAAATCTGGTTGTGCAAACAACCAATTCTAGACTTGAAAGTCTGAGTACAGACTTAGGACAGTGGGAGCCTCACCATAACACCACCACTGTATTGGCAGACATCTGGCTTTTTTTGTAACACCTCTGCTTCAACTCTTGAAATTACAATGCTTACTGCTACTTTGCTACATCGGGAAAGATATAAATTTGCCAAAATGGAAAAATTTAATGAACCAGGAAAGAACCTTATCTTCTGGTTCATTTGCTCTGTGGTCAGCAGGAGAGGTTAGGATAATATGATGGTTACTGACAATGAACTTGACCTACTAATGGTTCACAAGCCAGTAACCATCAATGTGCCATGAAAACAAGCATTGGACCTCTCTGAATGCTTACCATGCCGTTATACAGACTAGAATTATTTTTCAGCACAAGGCAGTAATATAATCTTAATACTCAACCTCCAAAATCTCACCAAATTGGAATTTGAAAGAGCAAGAAATTAAATGTTGGTCAAAAAGATATTTCTACTTTCAATTTGCAGTGTAAACTTGTCCTTAATCTTTTGTTGCTACTTTCAAAGGAAAGAGTTCAAAATAGACCTTGACCATATTAGGTAAAGAACTTGATCTCCAAATCACATTTTTAAACAACAGTCCTGCCTTGCTTACATCAAAGGCACTCTATTCAGATTTGGAGCAGAGCATTTGGAATAACATATTTTTTAACCAAAATTAAAGAATTTAATCACACACAAAAACAGTGATAAAGAAGAACATCAGCAATCTGTGGAAAGGGTTGATTTCTTTCTGTTCCTCTTCCCTGTGTATCATCCATCATTGCTAACAGAATCACAGAAGTTTAAAGCTAAAAAGAACTCATGAATTAACCTTCAACTTCATACATAAATAGAAGGACCTTTGATGGGGGTCACCCACTTTACACTTCCAACCAAAGCAATGAAACTCAAGATTCTCTTCAAAACTCTCCAGTACTTTTTTTCTCTACACTTTTAGTAAGTTTATTCTCAGAGCTGCAAAAATTGTATAACTGGACTCCTCACATGTGTCTATCAATGGGAAGATGAGATTCTTCATTAAATAACAGAACTTCATTAAAGATGAGTCTCTTCATGTTTTTATCCCAATACTGATTACTGTTGCCTTTTCTTGTCTTTGTTAATACATGAAACTACCCAACATACGTCAGGGGCTGTTTGGTCTGCTCTTTATTTTTATTTTATTTTTATTTATTTTCTTGGCCGCACAGCACAGCTTGTGGGATTTTCCCCAACCAGGGATTGAACCCGGGCCACCGCAGTGAAAGCCCAGAATCCTAACCACTAGGCCACCAGGGAAATCCCTTGTCTACTTTTTAAATTAGATTTGACTGTTTATCAGCAGTCAACTTTGGGTAACTGGGTAACTTTCCCAGATGGGTAAACTTATTATGTGTTGGTTCCTATTAGTTTTATTCTCTTTATTCCCATGTTCTTAGGAGGTATCCCACTGAATAGTTCTATATATTATCTACATTATGGACTTTGATTCTCCACAAATCTGTCACTTATTTGTGTAGGGAGGTTAACAAAAAAAAGGGAGGCTCCATCCACAGCGTTGGATTCTGAGGCATTTTCAGAGACGAGGGACTCTTCTGTGCCGTTAGAGGCCTTTTCTATTCCTTACTTTGACATCGCCTTTAGAGTATGCATACTTGGTTGTTTCTGCAAATGGTGCTCTCTGGTGTTGTGCAGTGCACAACGTACATGGCAGGCCCTGGCGATCTAGCCTTCTTCCTGCCTGTTCTCTGCACTCCTTCCTCCTCCGTGGGCTAAACTTCATTATAAGAAGCTCTGAGCTTCAGTCTAGAAATATACAACAGAGAATTGAAGACAACCATTTTGGTCAGCGTGATTTTCAGTAGGCATTTTACAAGATGGCCAAAGTAGCAGAGAGCTTTTAAATGTTCAGTTCCTTCTTTCATCTTTATTGCTGCTGATATTTTGATGTCCATATTTTTCTGTAACAAATTCTCTGGAATGAAAAAAAATAACGAAAAGGGGTAGATACTTGAATCTATTATCTTTTCTGCCAGCTCAAATGGCAATTGAAAAAAATGAAACTATTGATTCAGATGAAATTTCTGGATTTTCCTGAGCTCTCTGATATCTCCAAGGCAAGAGTAATTGAAAGCTCACCATACAAAGCTGTCCTCATTATATTTTTATGAAAGCCTACCTAAAGACGAATGCATACACCATGAGACTTAAATGAGCAATCATTTTTCTTAACATGAAAAGTTTAAATGATTTCCAGTTTCACTGTGCTGTAATTATTTGGATCCCATAAGTCGAGACGCTCCACGGTTACATGAAATTAGACCCTCCAAAAGCTTAGCATCTACTCTAAAGCATTTGTGAATTATTGCTTACGTGCTCATGTATGCACATATGCATTTAACACCAGAGACCAGGTAGGGGTTTAAGAGGAAAGGAAGGACAGGATAAGGCAAGTAGGAAGAGTATGCAGGCCCACTGCATCCCTCTCCCCTTACAGAGCCTTTTTCTAATTTATACAGAGGCATGGAGTTTGAACCAATGTTACCAGGCAGTACCTTACAGAAAAAGGGACCTAGCATTTGTTTTTGTATGCTGTGTACCAGGTGCTTTATATGAGCGCCAGTAAATTTCACAATATCTCCAAGAGGTAAATCCAGTTGGGAGATGGGAGGAAACAGCTTAGCAAGGTTACATAATTGCCCATGGACCTACAGCTAGTAAATAGTGGGACCTAAATTGGGACCTAGATCTCCCTAACTCTCAGGCTCATTCTCCTTTTAAATATTTGTTACTTCATTATGAACAAAGAAATAATACATCAAATTTCCACATACCCATTACCCATTTAATAAATGTGATTATTTTGCCATATTTACCTCCAATCCTTTTAACTTAAGAATAACATGTTATATACAAAATTGAAGTCAATCATCTGATTCCCACTTACTCCTTCTGTAAAATCAATCACTAGGCTGAAATTGAGGTGCATCCTTCCCTTGTTTTCATATTTTTTATAGATATTTAATTTTTGTGACTGTATTCATCATAAAATATATGCTGCTTGTTTTACCTTCTTTCATTAATGGTATCATGATGTATGTATACTTTCTGTAGCTTTTTAAAAAAATATTTATTTATTTATTTATTTTGGCTGTGCCAGGTCTTAGTTGCGGCACGGAGGATCTTCATTACATCATGCAGACTCTTAGTTGCGGCATGTGGGATCTAGTTCCCCGACCAGGGATAGAACCCAGGCCCCCTTCATTGGGAGCGCAGAATCTTACCCACTGGACCACCAGGGAAGTCCCTATAGCTTGGTTTTTATACTCACAATTACATTTATAAGCTTTATTCGTGTTGATAGATCTATAACACATAGCTCTGGCTTACTTTTTTCAACTATTTACTATTTTATTATTTGGTTATTCTACCCTTTATCCATTTCTAAATGGATATTTAGAGTTTTTTTAATGTTATTATATATAATGCTGCAGTGATTATTCTTTCTACGTTTCCCTTTGTGCACATGTGTGAATGTTTCTCTAGGAAATGTTTCTAGAAATGGAATTTCTGGGTCTTAGGGGATGTGCATTTTCAGATTTTTGATATTGCAAATTGTTTCCCGTATTGGATGGACTCCCACCCCACCAGCAATGAAAATAGTTCTCGTGACCTCCAAGCCTCATCAGCACTTGGCCTGCTCATGACCTTGACCTTGTGCCAGGCCAAAGACTCTAATTCCTTGAATTCTATCCCCAAGTCAAGATATGCAGGAATTTTACTACATAATGACATACTGTAATTTTAACTACACTGTATGAGAGGTATGTTGAAGAATTTGTATGTCCAACCTTTTAAATACACCAATTCTCCATTATTTAACTTCTATAAAATAAAAATAACAAAACTTGGGCTTCCCTGGTGGCACAGTGGTTAAGAATCCGCCTGCCAATTCAGGGACACGGGTTCGAGCGTGGGAAGATTGCCACATGCCGCAGAGCAACTAAGCCCGTGTACCACTACTGAGCCTGCGCTCTAGAGCCCGCGAGCCACAACTACTGAAGCCCACACGCCTAGAGCCCGTGCTCCACAACAAGAGAAGCCACCAGAATGAGAAGCCTGCGTACCGCAACGAGGAGTAGCCCCCGCTCGCCGCAACTAGAGAAAGCCTGTGCGCAGCGACGAAGACCCAACGCAGCCAAAAATAAAATAAATAAATTTATTTAAAAAAATAACAAAACTCGGGCTTCCCTGGTGGCGCAGTGGTTGAGAGTCTGCCTGCTAATGCAGGGGACACGGGTTCGAGCCCTGGTCTCGGAAGATCCCACATGCCACGGAGCAGCTGGGCCCGTGAGCCACAGCTACTGAGCGTGCGCGTCTGGAGCCTGTGCCCCGCAACGGGAGGGGCCGCGACGGTGAGAGGCCCGCGCACCGCGATGAAGAGCGGTCCCCGCACCGCGATGAAGAGTGGCCCCCACTTGCCGTAACCGGAGAAGGCCCTCGCACGAACCGAAGACCCAACACAGCCAAAAATAAATAAATAAATAAATAAATAAAGTAGCTATAAAAAGTCTTCTTAAAAAAAAAAAAAAAAAAAAAAAAAATTAAAAAAAAAAAAAAAAAAAAAAAAAAAAATAACAAAACTCATAACTTGACAGGTATTCAGTTACCAGATATATCGCCTTAGAATTTTTATCATACGTTTTAATCTGGGGGTATTGTAAACTGTGATTAACTCTTTGTTATCTGTTATCTAATCAACGTTTTTTTTTCAAACTGGGATTGAAAAAAAATTTTTCCCCTAGTCTTTATCAGTGTTGGTCTGCAAAAGCAATTTTAACATGTTTTCTCTGGAGAAAAATAAGGTTCTCCAATATTTGTTAATTAAAATACTCAAACTGACCGACAAGAAAGCACCCTAAACCGGAGGGTGGATTCATAACGGACACTTTATTCTAATAACAGATTATTACTGGAAAGAGAACTTTTACTAGAGGTCCTTCTTGACATTATCCATCCAGTATGATCTAGGGCCAGGATCCTGTCTGCGGTGCCCTTTCAAGCTAGCTCCTGTAAATTTCTCATCTCTGCCTTTACAATTGTCCCTTATTTCACTGCACATTAAAAGCCTTTAATCAAGGGGTTAGAATCCATGAAGGCTAGATTTCAGGAGAGGTTTCACCAATACCACCTCCTGGACTCTCTGATACCTAAACCAACATACCCATAGATGATTACAAGAGCTCAACTAACCTTTCCTGACACTCCAGCCCCATGACCCTTGACGTAGTGATATTTATGGCACTACCTACCACAGTTTGAGAGGTCAGAATGGCAAAATAACCAGTAGGATCACAAAGTGCCAAATACCCCGATATTCCAGCTTTTAAAATTCTACATGGCTTATACCTAGAGTAAGATAGAAAAGAATCTTGCAAAAAAACATGACAGGCTACTCTTCATGTAGATAAAATTATAACAAAGAGTGTAAATGAAGAAGACAGCTCCTATTTTCACCTGCTTCTGCTTGACAGAGACTTACAAAGCCTCTCCTTTGGTTGGCAATGGTGGACATTACTCATGAGCCCCGCACTCTCCCATTGTGGTCCATGAACCCCGCGGGGGGGTGGCCAGAGAACTTTTAGGGGTCCTCAAACTATTTTTATAATACTATTAAAGCATTGCCTCTGCATCGTGTCAGCTTCTGCATGAATAGTAGGTAAAACTACTAGTGACCCAGCATGGATCAAGGCTGTGTCTCTAGGCTGCCCTGGTGGTCATTGCATTCTTTACCACCACACTTGCAGGGGGAAATGCCAATTTCACTTAAGCATGTCCTTGATAAAGCAGCAAAATTTATTCATTTTATTAAATCGATACCTTTGAACACAGGATTTTAAAATATCTTATGTGAAGAAATGGGCAGTACATACAAAGCATTTCTGGGCATTCCAAAGTACCATGAATGTCTCCGGAAAAGGACTTGAGTGATAGTTTGAACGCAGCTGCACTAGTCACTTTTTTCATAGAACACCATTTTTACTTAAGAAATTACTCTCAGACTAACTAGTTTTTCCTATTGATGTATTCGGTAGACATTTCTTTTTTTTTTTTTTTTTTACATGAATGAAGTGATCCTGTCCCTTGGAGGGAAACAGCTGAGAGTTTTTGTTGCCAGTGATAAAATCTGAGCTTTCAAGTGAAAATTAGAATTTAAAAAAATCTATATTTGCCAGTGTCAGCCTAACAACCTCCTAATACTTAAGGATCTTTTACGTGAGTTTTGTGGTGACACTAATGAATGTTCTGAAATCATACAGTGAGGTGTGTCAACATTTGGAAGATCTGTGTAATGCAGTAAAGTCATATTTTACAAAAAACCAATGTATGTTGCAGAACCATTTTTAAATCAGTTTTAACGCCACACAACAGGAAATATTTATTGGTATGGTTTCAGATTCCATACTGCAACTAACCTTTAAGAAACTACCACTTGTCAAGTTTTGGCGTTGTCTCAAAAAATATCCACAATTATCTGAAAAGGCTATCAAAATTCTGTTCTCTTTTCCAATTACATATCCAAGTGAAGCTGGATTTTCTTCATATTTTAACTTAAAGTACATACGACGGATTGAATACAGAAGCATACCTGAGAATGCTATTGTGTCCTATTCTGCCAGAGATTTGCAAAAATCTAAAAACCTCATTTCTATGTCCTTACCCCAATATCCAGGGAGTGGGCAGAGGAAACATCTGCTCCTTTCGGGTTCCAAAGAAGGCCTGTCTTCCACCTTTTCTGGATTATACCCAAAATAATACTAGGCTATTAAAAATGACAACTATCCAAATCTTAACTTTGGAAAGACAGCAGAAGCAGTGAAGCAATTAGAGAGTGTGATTTCTACCTTTATCAGTCCTGTATGAAATAAAGTGTGAAAAAGGATCAATAACCATCTTCTGTACTTTCCCTTGGTGTCATTAGATATTATATACATAACATATTCTTGTGGCTTTTCCTTCTTCCAGAGGGAATTTTGTTGAGTGGATTGACATTCCTAGTATCTTTTATCTCTTTAATTTATAAAATGTCCTCCTTGCTAATTCAATACAATTAAGTCACTTGTTATAACAGTTAAAATGTTTCAAATGAGGGCCATCCATGAGAATAATAAGTAACTTAAGAAAAGCTGGGAAAAGACATTCTTTCTGCCAGGTTATCACAGCCAAAGCCAAACTCAATTCTATCTTGACTTCTTGGATAAAGATTTTTTCCCCGAGTTACATGGATCATGGCTTCAAATCTTTTTCTTTGCTTCGGTTGACGTGATGGTTAATTTAATGTGTCAGCTTGGCTAAGTTATGGTGCCCAGCTGTCTGGTTAAACACCAGTCTAGATATTTATTTCTGTGAAGGTATATTTTAAAGATGTGATTAACATTTAAATCAGTAGACTTTGAGTAAAGCAGATTAGCTTCTCTAATGTGGGTGGGTCTCATCCAATCAGTTGAAGACCTTAAGAGAAAAAGACTGAGGTCACCAGAGGAAAAAAAGTTTGTGCCTCCAGATTTAAGCGGCAACATCAACCCTTCCCTCTGTCTCCAGCCTGCTGGCCTGCCCTGCAGATTTCAGACTCACCCGCCTCCACAACTGAGGGAGCTAATTCCTTACGCTCTATTGGTTCTGCTTCTCTAGAGAACCCTGACTCATACAACTGGGAAGTCATGATGTCATAGTTTTCTCGTCATGGCAAGCTCATCATAAAGAGTGAGAGCTTACTAGGATCAATTGGAAAAAAGTGATTTGCCAAGAGATTTGTCTAGCACTGCATTCTCCAATACAGTCGCCACTAGCCACGCGTGGCTGTTGAGCCCTTAAAATGTGGCTATGCCGCACGCAGAAAGGATAATATTTTGAATATAATGGGTTAAATAAAATAGACCATTAATACTACTTGCACGTGTTTCTTTTGTGCTTTTTTATAAAGTGGCTACTAGAAATTTTTAAATTACATATGTGTCCCTTTTTCATTTATTTTTTACTTGAAGTATAGTTGATTTATAATATTATACTAGTTTCAGGTGTACTACATTGTAATTCACTATTTTTATAGATTATATTCCATTTAAATGTATTAAAAAATAATGACTATATTTCCCTATGTGGTACAATATATCCTTGTTGCTTATTTATTATATATATAGTAGTTTGTATCTCTTAATCCCATACCCCTATTCTGCCCCTCCCCCCTTCTCTCTCCCCACTGGTAACCACTAGTTTGTTCTCTTTCTATGTAAATCTGTTCCCATTTTGTTATATTCATTTGTTTAATTTTTAGATTTCACATATATGATAACATAAGAGTATTTGTCTTTCTCTGTCTGACTTATTCCACTACCCTCTAGGTCCATCACAGTGTTGCAAATGGCAGAATTTTATTCTTTTTTATGACCGAGTAATATTCTGTTTTATATGTACCACATCTTCTTTATCCATTCATCTGTTCATGGACACTAAGGTTGCTTCCATATCTTGGTTATTATAAATAATGCTGCTATGAACATCGGGGTCCAAGTATCTTTTCAATTTAGTGGTTTTGTTTTCTTCAGATGTATACCCTGGAGTGGGATTATTGGTCATATGGTAACTCTATTTTTAGTTTTTTTGAGGACCCTCCATACTGTTTTTTACAGTGGCTACACCAATTTATATTCCCACCAGTGGTGCACTAAGGTTGTCTTTTCTCCACATCCTCATCAACATTTGTTATTTGTAGACTTTTTGAACATAGCCATTCTGACAGGTGTGAGCTGATATCTCATTGTGGTTTTAATTTGTATTTCTCTAATGATTAATGATAATGAATATCTTTTTATGTGCCTGTTGGCCATCTGTATATCTTTGGAAAAATGTCTATTCAGATATTCTGCCCATTTTTTAATTGGCTTTTGTTTTTTGTTTTGTTTTTTTGATATTGCATTGTATGAGCTATTTATATGTTTTTGGATATTAACCCCTTACCTGCCATATCATTTGCACATATTTTCTCCCATTCAGTAGGTTGTCTTTTCATTTTGTCGATGGTTTCCTTCGCTGTGCAAAAGTTTTAAGTTTAATTAGATCCCATTTGTTTACTTCTGTTTTTGTTTCTTTTGTCTTAGGAGACAGATCCCCAAAAATATTGCTACAATTTATGTCAAAGAGTGTTCTGCCTATGTTCTCTCCTGGGAGTTTTATGATTTTTATTGGACAGCTTTGGTCTAGCATAACTCTCAAGCTACCCAATTTCAGGGCTCCACCAAGCCTCCTCAGCTTCCTCCCAAGGATGCTCCTACCTGCAAGTGGTTGCAACCTAATTATCTTGGGTAAAGACAGTGATTCCTTTACTATCAACTGAGGTCTTTAAGATGTGATCAGTCTAAGAGCCAGGGTAGTATACCTGATTGAGAAAATACCAGATGAACTTGCCAAGGAACACAGAAGACTGGGGCCAGGTATCTGAGGGGCAGCAAATGTGAACTAGTGACTGTCCTAACAGACAATGTCAGAATGTTGTCACTCAGTCTATCATCATAAGCTGAAACACCAGTCTCGACCATTTGCAGAAGAGCCACTTTATTTGTTTACCTTATTGTCATCTTTTTATCTGTAATGTGAATATTTTTTCCCCTTCCTTAAAATTCTTAAATGGATTTGAACTGGCTTATTATGCCTTATAAGTATAGCTTTATTGGCTTCATGGGTTGAATGAAACTATTTGGAATCATGGAGGTAAAACTGCAATGGATGAACTTGAGAATTCTCAAAACAGTTCTCCATGTGGTTGTTTCGGCTACATACTCATGAGACCTCCAAATGTAGCAACTTCTTTGGAGAGAATTTAAGAACAAGGAACTGGTTAGTGAACTCAAAGCTAATATAGATATAAGGCATGTCCATTGCCTTCTTATGTGGGCTGGAGTGGATGATGTGTTCTTTCCGACTCTAAAATGCTGTGGTCCTGTTTCACAATATGGTACAATTCATAAACATTCCAGAAATTTCCAACATATGCTAGATTATTTTTCTTATAATGCATGTATTTTGTCACTCATGGTTTCATTTTACTAATCTTTGGAAAAGTAGAAACATTTTCACAGCTCAGGCAGAGTGACAGAAGAAAAAGATTAGAGAACACTGGAGATCTGGGTTCTAGTTCGAGCTCTAGAAAATGTACTTAGCGTCTCCGTAATTTATACTTCTTACTCTGTTAAATGAGAAGGTCAGTTATATGTTCTCCGAGGTCCCACTCCCCAGCCCCTAATATTTGAATTCAAGAGACCGTCTTTGTAGGTCTGCATCGTACGGCCTCTGCAGTAATTGAAAACATTAGCCAAATTGACTTTGAAGTCCAGTGGTACTTTAGGTCTTTTCTACTCAGGAAAATTAAATGTATACCATAAAATGTCCTTTTTTTTTGCATTCGTAGGTGTGGCAGAGGATGTCTTAAGGCCTTATAATCAATAAGGGCAATCCCACAGGGTTCAATTGTACAGACAAAACATGTTGATTTGAAATAACCACATTTTTCATATCAGGCCAATTAAGCTGTGGTTGCATGGGTGGCATCTGGATCTTCCAAAAGGATCCAGGGTAAACACAGCGAGGTGCCAGACCCTGGGTCCTGCTGAGATGAAATGCCTTAGAGGCTGGACCCAAAAATGAGATTAACAGAAGTAGTTGACAAGCCCATTTGGAGGGAGATTCTCCATCATGAATTTTAAGCCATGGGGAATTAAAAGGTCAAAACTGGGCAAGTGGCAACGATGAGGCCTTCAGCCTGAAAACTGGTCATCATGTCAAAAGCCCAGTTTACAAGCAAGCCCTGAGGTTATCAGGGAGAGAGCAATACAGAAAGAACTGTGCAACAATGTTAGAGGCAAGAGTGGGGTAGATCTCTTGGCTTCAAAACCCTGGGATATATAAACACTCCTCATTCTTCTGTTTATGAATATGGAAATAGAAAATAACCTTGCTTAACATTGTTTCTCAAGTGTTCTGAAATTTAACGATTCTAGAAAGAGCTGAAATTTGTAACTAGAAGGTGCAAACAAGGGCAGAATGTCACTACTGAGGTTTATCATCTTTATATGAATATATAATATTTTGACTGGAATTGCCAGAAACCTCTGGGACATCAATATCTTAATCCACTCATTTATTTTAACCCACTTCTTTTTTGTACAGTAAGGATCCATGATAAGCAGCTCTTTGGGGAAACTTGAAAATCCTGTATTGACTAGAACTTAGATTCCACAGAATGAATTTAGGCTGTAGTATCAATATTACCTATAAATGTCTAGAATTTGTAGTTTTATGTCAAAGGCTTTCTATTATTTTAACATTGCCTTGAATTTGGTTCTTTACCTTAACTAATGCAGATGAAGAAACTGGAGGATTTTTCTATTTGATGAACTAAGAAACTCTGTAGGTAAAAAAAAACATAGCACCAAAGTGAGTGTTTCATGGTATTATTTCACTGTGTTAGAAAAGCATTTGCCTTTACCTAACACCCGGAGGAAAACTAGAGACACGTGGACCAAGCAACTCTGCTGTAAAATGAATGCCAAATTGGCAAAAAAAAAAAAAAAAAAAATTAAACATAAAAGTTAATGTTAATGGCTTCATGTCAAGGTAAGACTTTTTTTTCTAATAAGATGCTGCCTCAGCACAATATTTTAAAGTAGTCTCATTAACATCACATAATAATAATAACTATCAGCTTAGAAGATAGACTGGAGACCACATGAATAAAAATGCAAAGACGGTGTGATGCTGGAGGGATCACATATGCAAAAGGAATTGAATTAAAATTTATAAAATCATGACAAATTGGAGCAAAGGATGAGATCAATAAAAGTTTAATCATGATAGATAGAGAAGAGCTATCAGAAGATAATAATGATTCAAGGTCCAAATTAAGCAGAGGGAAAGGATTAGGGAGGAGTACAGCAAAGAAAAATATGATCTTATGTGGGGTGATTATTTTAAAAGACTATCAAAATAAATCGGGTACTCAGGGCCTGTATGAGCTCTTTGTTTACTTGAGGCCTATTACTTTACACACTCATCCTCTAGATTCAGATTTGGACTCTGTCCATACCTCCCCAGTGGGAGAAGGCAAGGTAGTGTGGTGGGGGGCTGGGAGAGTGAGAGAGGATGATAATAGGAAGGAAAAGCAAGAACTAGGCACCTGCAAGTTTACAGGTAGGGAGCACACCTGAGAGGTGATGCTGGTATCAGAAGAGATGGGTCCAATACAGCCTCTCTCCTGCAACTTTAGGAAAGTCGCCACACTGGCTTTACATGGCACGGGTCAGCAGTTTGTAAAGGAAATCTCGTGCTAAGTTATCTGTTTGACATTCTGAATGAAGACTTTCCAATGAAATTGGATCGTCCAGCTTGGGTCCATTAATAATCAGCCAGTTGGTGAGAAGTTTCAAGCTCACTCTCATCATTCTAATACTCTGTTTCTTTAACTCAGTGATTCCCAAACCTGCTTACATCTGATTCAGTGGGGGATATATTTTCAAATACTGATTCCCGAACCACCAATTCAAACCTACTGAATCTGAATGTTTGGAGATTGGGTTCATGTTTTTTTGTTTTTTAATCTGCTGCATCAGATCATTCAGATGTGGCCAGGTTTGGGAATTCATAGCTTTCGTTTAGAGTTCTTAGAAATGTAATTTGTGAGGCTGCTAACATGTTTAATCAGATTTATATTTATCTCTTTTATAAATTTAGTGGAATTTTAAAAAATCTCCCTTTTGCTATATTAGTAATCTATGAGAGTGGTTAAATAAATGATTTGAATGAATAGCAATAGCAATACAGGCACTATCTTTTTTTTTTTAATTTATTTTATTTATTTATTTTTGGCTGTGTTGGGTCTTTGTTGCTGCGCATGGGCTTTCTCTAGTTGCAGAGAGCGCAGGTTACTCTTTGTTGCAGTGCGTGGGCTTCTCAATGCGGTGGCTTCCCTTGTTGTGGAGCACGGGATCTAGGCACAAGGGCTTCAGTAGTTGTGGCACACGGGGTCAGTAGTTGTGGCTCATGGGCTTAGTTGCTCCGTGGCATGTGGGATCTTCCTGGACCAGGGCTCGAACCCGTGTGCCCTGCATTGGCAGGCGGATTCTTAACCACTGCACCACCAGGGAAGCCCCCAGGCACTATCTTTTAATTTGCTGATTGAAGAGCAACAGCAGTGATGCTAAACATTTGAAATATGGAGCCGAATTTATCACTTTCGTCACCTTTAATGACTGTTGACTTCAATCATTTCACTCAGCATGAAATGAACCTCAGAATTTACTGCTTGTTTCTTGAGTACTGAGATGCTGAACCTCAGGGGTCCTAGGGAAGTGTAATAAATATAAAGTATTTTCTCTAGGCTGATTTCTTACAGCTAGTTTCACTTAAAGGCTCTCATGAAACTGCAACCAAATATTGGCTTTAAGGTACTAAGAACTGATGGAAAGAAAACCTGTGACAATGACACATAAAAGTTAGGGCAAATCACTTTGACTTACAAGGAACTCTATTCCCCCTTCCACAAAATGAGGGTAATAGCTGTTGGTAACTCTACTTCATAAGTTGAATTAATGGTGTAAGAGCTATAAATTCACCTGAGCTCTGCTGAGCCACGAGCTCTTAGGAAAAATATGTTAGATTCAATACGCAGTATATTTTAAGGAAGAGAGAATGTGAGAGTATCTAAACATATTTATGAAGTACCTACCATGTGTCATGCACTCTATAAAGCCTCATAATATTTAATTTGTCAAAATACTTTGTTAATGGAAAACCCTGTAGTTAGGCATTTAGGGTCTTTTAAAATAAGAAGCAAATTCTGCAAGGGAACATACATTAATTTATATAAGTTTCTGTCTATAAGAAATGTCTATAGGTATCATACTAGTTTGGCCGGAGCCAAATGTATTGGACATCACTTAATCTTGAGGTCCTGGGACATGCAAAGTACTCCTCTGAGATCAAAGCTCTTCAGCACACCTTATTTCTTTGAATGAATTGTATTATCTTGCTGGGAAGAGGGGCCAAGCTAAATTAAAGGATCTTATTAGTATTAAGAAAATATGTTCAGAAAGAAGTAGGAGTATTGGGCAAGTCCACTCACAGAAATAAAAAAGGAGCTTCCCTTGATCATTCTAGGCTAGAGTGAGGGAGAAGAAACAGATAGTAACTAATAAGCACAATGTATAAATTGCATTTTGTTAAAATGAGGAGTGCTATGGAAAAAAAATAAAGCAGAGTGAGGGATATCAGGTATGTGGGTGTGGAAGGGGTTAATCACAAACTTAAATCTAGTGATTAGTTTGGGCCTCACTGAGAACGTGACATTTGAGCAAAGGCTTGAAGGAGGTAAGAAAGTTATCCATGTGAATATCTTGGACAAGAGGAAACAGCCAGTAGAAAGCCCTCAGGTGGGAACATATCTAGAATGAACAAAGGAATACCAAGGAGGCCAGTATGGCTAGAAGAGTGTAAATGAAGGGGAAGGTAATAGGAAATGATATCAGAACAGTAACAAGGGTTTGAGTGGGTAAGACCTTGCAGGCCATTAAAAAGAGCATGGCTTTTATTCTGCATGAGAGGGAGCTATTAGAGGGTGTTGAGCAGAAGAGGAACATCTGACTTACATTTTGAAAGAATCCCTTTATTCTCTGTAATGAGAAAAGACTGTAGCAGAAAAAGGAGGGTGAGGGGATGCAGACCCACCAGGAGGCTATTGGAAGCAAGAAGTAATGGTGGCTTGCACCAGGGTGGTAGTGGAGTTCAGATAGTGAGAAGTGGTTGGAATCTGGATACATTTTGAAGGAAGACCCAACAAGGCTTCTTGACTGATTGGATGTGGGTTGTAAGAGAAAGAGAAAAAGAAAGTGATGGCCCCAATGTTTGTCTGAATTGACTGGAAGGAAGGCATTGCCATCAGCAGGGATAGAGAAAGGCTACAGGTAGAGTAGATCTGGGGGTGGGAAATAGCTGGAGTACAGTTTAGGTCATGTTGAATTTGAACTGTCCATTGGCCATCAAAGTGGAAATGTAGATAGTTAACGATTTCTGGAGTTTTAGAGAAAGATCTGGGCTGGAGATATAATTTGGGTGTTCCTTGGCCCATAGATTATAATTTCCAGATAAAATATAGGCACCTAGTGAAATCTGAAATTCAGATAAACAACAAATAATTTTTTAGTATAAGGATGTCCCAAATATTGCTTGGGACATGTAGTTAATTCCTTAATATAACTATTATGATTATGTAAATAATTAATGCCAATAATGTTAACAAAATGATAATTAATATTGCATGCCCCATGTAATATTTGGAACACATTTATATTTAAAAATGATTTGTTGTTTATCTGAAATTCAAATTTCACTGTCCATCCTGTATTTATATTTGTTAAACTGGGCAACTCAAACTTAGTGACATTTAAAGCAATGTGCAGATGTGATTACCAGGAAGCGAGTGAGATGGAGGATAGAAAAGGATTAGGTGCTCAACCCTTGATCACTCCAACATTAAAGGTCAGGAAGGAAAAGAGAAACTAACAAAAAAACCTGATATGGAGCAGCCAGGAAGTAGGAGGAAACCCCAGAAAGTACGATGCCCTAGAGAAAAATGTAGAAAGTACATGTATATCAGAAAGGAGGGAGTGGTCAACACTGTCAAAGGCTCTGACTGATGGTCATTAGATGTAGCAACATAGAGATCATTACAGACCTGACAAGGGCAGTTTCAGTGCACGTGGGCAGAAACTCTAGTTAGTGCAGCTTGAAGAAAGGACAGGAAGAGAAGACTTGGAGACATTGACAACTCTTTTGAAAATTTTTTTCTGAAAAGAAAAGAGGAATGGGGTGATAACTAGTGGGAGAAGTGAGAACAAGAGAAAACTTAAAAGAATAAAAAAGATGAGGCCATTAACAGCCTGATGGAGCTCTGTACTGTTCTCCAGACCAGTGGTTCTCAAACTTTTGTGTGTCAGAGAGCTTGTGAGAACACACATGGCTGGGTCCCACCCTCAGAGTTTCTAGTTTAGTAGGTCTGGTATGAGACCCAAGAATTCATATTTCAAACAGATTCCCAGGAGATAACTGATGCTGTTGGTCCAGGGAGCACATTTTGTGAACCATCTAGCTGTGCCCTGCACATAATGTGAACAATATTACTAGATGTTATTTAGAACATTTACCTAATTAAACAGAAAAGAAAATGCATATTATATGAGAAAAGATAAAATTATATTTATTTGCATGTGATAGGATTGTGAACAAAGAAAGCCCAAGATTCTAATAAAACTGCTACAATGAAAAAAATTGGATAGACCATCTCAAATTAAGATAAACACATAAAAATCATTGACCTTTCTCAATACTAGCAGTAACTAGTCATGGATAGAAACTGATTTTTTGAAATCTCAGTTATTGTAACATAAAAACATTTTCTATTATTTAAGGATACAGGGATAGGGAGCAAAAGTTTACATGCAGAGCACACAGACTTTTGGATAGTAATTACATCTCTGGGAAGCATGAAGATGAAAGGATGTCTCCACATTCTCTATTTTTTTATATGTTAAGTAAGGAAATCTTAGATATATCAAAATGTTAAAATCTAATAAGTATGAGAGGAGGGCACTTGTCTCCTTGAATATTATTTTCTATATTTTTCTACATATTTTAAATATTTAATAATGCAATTTGAAATTTAAAATATCTTCTTAAAAATGGCGATGTGGGGACTTCCCTGGCAGTCCAGTGGTTAAGACTCCCCACTTCCACTGCAGGGGGCGTGGGTTCGATCCCCAGTCGGGGAACTAAGATCCCACATGCCGCGGCACAGTGCAGCCAAAAAAAAAAAAAAAAAAAAAAAAATGATGATAAACAACAACAATAATGGCTGAGGATATTTTTTAAATAATAAAGAACATTACCTATATGAAAAAACTATAAAATATTTTTTAAAGACAGAAAACAACTTCTAAACAAGTGGAGAATCATGTCATTGCTCCAGACAGGGTAGCGTTCATGTTAATTCTTATAAAAATCAATATATAACTATATGCAATTTCTATTAGAATCACGTTGACTTATTTTATGAAGCTGGATTAAATAAATTTAAAGTTCATATGAGGGACTTCCCTGGTGGAGCAATGGTTAAGAATCTGCCTGCCAATGCAGGGGACACAGGTTCGATGCCTGGTCTGGGAAGATCCCACATGCTGCGGAGCAACTAAGCCCGTGCGCCACGGCTACTGAGCCTGTGCTCTAGAGCCCGTGAGCCACAACTACTGAAGCTCGCGTGTCTATAGAGCCCGTGTTCCACAACAAGAGAAGCCACCGCAATGAAAAGCCTGTGCGTCGCAACGAAGAGTAGCCCCCGTTCCCCGCAACTAGAGGAAGCCCGCACACAGAAACAAAGACCCAACACAGCCAAAAAATAAATTAATTAATTTTTAAAAAGAAAAAAAATTTTTTAAATCATAGATCTTTAAAAAACAAGTTCGTATAAAAAAATAAATGAATATCCAAGAATAGGCAAGAAAATTATGAAAATAAAGGCTTGTTACAGGGAGAAATTCCTTACCAAATCTTAACACATATTATAAAGTCATTGTAATCCAAACAACATTAAAAGGGGACTAGACTAGAAAAATTTATCAGTGGATTAGAAATTGATCCCCAAATAAATGCAACTGTATATGAGAACTTATAGAAAGGTTGATATTTCAATTCAGAGGTAAAAGACTGATTTATTTTTGAATTGATACTACAAGCTGGCCATCCGTCTGGAAGAAAACAAACTCACACTATAGCTCCCACCATACACAAAAATAGGATTCCCACAGCTTAGAGATTTAAACATAAGAAATAAAGAATATGAACATGCAATTCTTGGAAGAGAGATAACTGTAGGTTTTATGAAAATATGCTCAATGTCATTAGTATTCAGAGATCAACAAATTGAATGAATTGTGGTTTTACCAATAACTTGGAATATGATGTAGTTTTAAATAAAATGAGCCAGAGCCTCACTTATTAAGATAGAAGAATGAGAAACTCAGGTTGCTTAAATGTGATTTTGTTGTTGTTGTTCAAACAAAAGACGTACTGCACACAAGTACCCCTGTTTTTGCATTTCTGTATGAGCTTGAGGAACAATGTTGACAAATGTGCACCAAACTGTTACCACTGCTTATCCATGGGGTGAGGATGGAAGAGACTAGAAGGCGTTAGGAATGATTTCTTTATGCATATTTGGACATATACCACTTTTTTCAGTTACCATATTTGCTTTTATAATTTTAAATATTTAAGCATATTGGGAAAAGAAAAACAAGAGAAAGAATGATTTGGCCCTCAGAGGTATGGCCATTATCCTAGAGTGGTGATGAAAGAGAAGAGGACAGGGCAAAAGACTGAAAAAAAATATAGCTATTTATTGAAAGCCAGTTAAGCACAGGCAGAGTGCCTGGAGCCTGGGAGGGATGTATGAAATATAAGGCAGAGACCTTACTCTCTGTTTGCATAAAAGCTGGCTGGAAGATGAAATTAAAACACTCAAAACCATTTACGCATAATAGTGCCAGCCCCTCCAAAGCTGCCAGGTTATGTTTTCATAGCTGCAGTTTCTTTTTCAATCAGCGGAAATTGGAATTTTTCTTAACAGGTTATGGAGCAGAAAAATGGACTTGTATGTTTCAGGATAAGGAGTTGTGGAAATGAACAAAACTTGAAGAGACCTAAAAGAATAGATTAAAACTTGTTTGTTTGGGGATCTTCTGGAAATTTGAGCAAATGTACTGCATGTGCACTCACTTTATGAGCTGGTTCTTTCTTAAAATATAAATGGTTATATTGGCAAAAATGAAATCTTTCCCTCAATTTTAATAACTTAGTCATTCTCGATGTTAAAATGTGGAGAAATATTAATGTTCTGTTCTTAATTTTAGTAAAAGAAAGGTGGTTGTCAGTCCTCCCTCTGGGAAGCAGGTGCCAAGACAGAATTAGAAATGCAAGACATTTCTTGGGGGAAGTACCATCTTTCTTATGCCTGAGCCCATGAGAAGTCCAGTTGCTATGCAGGCATTTGCCCGACAGAAGAGTCTCCTCCCTCAGTTAGGGTTACCATGATGCTACTAAAAGGAGAGAGGGAGCAGGTGTGGGCAGGGAAAACCTTCAGACTGTGATGTAGTACTGACACTAATGAAAGGAAAGAGAGAAGGAGGAAGGGTTGGATAACAAGAGCCTCACACTGTGATGGAAGCTCTTAGAAAGTCTCAACCAGCCCAACAAGGAACCACAGAGCCAAGACAGCCCATGAGAGGAGTCCTGCATTGGGTAGAAATGACCAGGCTGTAGTTCCCCTGCCACACTCAGTCCTTCACGAAAGCCTGATTTTAGTGTGTGTGAATGTTGCACAGGATCCAGAAGGTTCTGCAGCTGGAGACTGCCCACTAACTACACTCCTTACAACAGGCTCTCTCCAAGGGAGATTCGAGCACACACATCTGTGACCACTGCAGTTCATCCACGGCATCTGCGTCTTCATGCCAGGTCAAGGGACGGCTCTTCTATGGCTACTGTGGGCTTTGCTTCCTGAGGAGAAACTCAGAGGAGGGAAGTTAGTGGGATGAACCTCAGTCCCATCACTGAAGTTGGTCTTGGGGATGCAACTGGTCCTCATTTTCTCCCTCCTCCATCATCCATTCTAAATTCCCTTCACACTCAGCTAGTACCTCTGCAAGTGAAGGAGAGTTACCTGGTGATGTGATCAAGACTACTTTACTGCAGGGTCTGAGCCTGGGTGATCATACCTTTCAGGGTTGCTGTGCATGTCCTTTTACAGTATAATTGGGCAAGGGTAGGAGATCCTCTGAGTGCCCCCATGCCCGTTGTGTAAAAATGTTCTTAGCTCATCTTGTTGCTCAAAATCAATAACCCGCTGCCAACAAGGTAACTTCTCTTCTCACTTGCTGTTCCCAAGGTGCCCTGGAAGCAGTCTTAACTTGTGTCCAATAGAACTCTGCTGTGCTCCTAGCAAGAATGCACCCCCTTTGGGGACCAGGAGATCTACCCTGTGGAGCCCACAGTGGTGCAGCCAAGGAAGTAAAATGTCCCTATGAGTCATTAGAAATGATGACAAGATGATAAGAAATGATGGGAGAAATGAAAATACTCCGGCTTCCCACCCTTGTTTCCTGGATGCATGTATTCTTCCTGTTGGGGACACAGCTTCATAAAAAGATCTCTGATTCAGAACATACTCTGAATCCTGGAGGATGACACCCATTCTTACAAAGTATTGTATCTCCACTGGCACTGAAGTTGAGTAACTAGAAGGTTGTTCCAGTGTCCTTTGAGGGTGGCTGCTTTTGGATGGTGTGGTATATGGTACATCCAGACCCAAAGCCGTGGACTCCACTTAGTGTAAATTGGGTCTCTTGTTGCATGTTATGTCGTGTGGGATTCCATACCTGTGGATCTGGCATTCCATCAGTTCCCAAAGAGTGGGGCAGGCTGAGGCTCTGTAGACAGGAAATGCAAACTCATACCAGAATAGCTGTCTATTGCTGTGAGAATGAATCAGGTCCCATCTTGGAAGGATGGAAAGTCAACTTGCCACCAAGTTGACTCAAGAAAATTTCCGTGCGGCAGGCTCATCGTTAGTATCTGTTGCTGGAAGGTTGGACGTTCAGAGGCAGCAATAGCTAGATCATGGCAGTTCACGCTATGGGACGCATACGTAACTGCCATCTCTGCATCCATGGCTGCTCCATTCAGGGGCCAGCCATGTCAATTCTGGCTACATCAACTGACCAAGTCAGTTGCTTATTCAGAGCCTCTTCCATGGTAAATACTTCCTGGTAGCGTCATCACTCTCTCCATATTTCTAAGAGCCACACAAGCCACAAATTTGCCTTGGTTCTTGACAAGGTGTTAAATCCAATGTCCCAAGATAGTGTTCCCAAGACACTGAACTCTTGCTTATCCAGTCTTCTATTCTGGCCTCTTCGATCAAACACCCTCAACATCAAATCCAATGAGTATTCCCCTTGGCTCCTGCCCATCTATGATGAGTATTTCTTCCAGCCCCTTTGGGATGTAATCTCTTTCTCCCCTCATCAGGCCCAGCATATCCTCAGCAGGATTATGCTGAGACTGAACCCTATCTATCCACCTGGCACCAGGAGAAGAGATGGTGTCCTGAGGGGTCACTTGTATTGAGGGAAAGAGGCCTCTGCAGTGTCTTCCTGCCTGGTAAGGTGCTAGTTCTTAGTATGGAGGATGGGACACATCTGCAGCTCTGAGGGTTCAGGGAGTTTGCAGAACCAAAATCTTAGGGGGCATTCGCCAAATGTTTCCATTTCATGTTTCAGGGTTCCTGCTTTTCTCACCCAGGGCCCTGACCTTAGCGTAACAGAGCTGCCTTGCCTGATCCTTCAGTTACCTTTGTGACCCTATTAAGTGCTGACTCTACTCCTCAGCTGTGTCCACTGTCCACTGCCAAAGACAAGGGCATCTTTGTAAACTATCCAAAGCTTTCATTCTTAGCTTCTTTGTAAAATTCAGGTTTATTAAGGTAAATTTACATATAGTAAAATGTAGATGAATGGTTTGATCAGTCTTGACAAATGTATAGAATCATGTAACAGCCACCACAGGTGAGATATAGACCATTATTATCATCCTCCAAAAGTTCCCTCATCATGTGTTTTTGTAGTCAGTCTTCTCCTCCCCAGCCCCAGCACCTGGAAACCACTGATCTGACTTCTGTCTCTGTGACTTTTACAAAATAGCATATAAACAGAACCATTCATGAGGGCTTTTGCATCTGGCTGTTCTCACTTCCTATAACACATTTAGATGCATTCATATTGTCTCATATATCAGTAGTTGGTCCCTTTTTATCATTAAAGAGTATTCCGTTATGTGGATGCATCATGATTTAATTATCCTTTTCCCATCAGATGGACCCTTGGGTTGTTCCAGTTTGAAGTGATTACAAATAAAGCTGCTAAAAATATTCATATATGGGTCTTTCTGTAAAGGCTACATTTTCATTTCTCCTGGGTAAATAGCTAGGAGTGAGATTGCCAGGCCATATGATAATGTGTATGTTTAAATTTATTAAAAAACTGCCAAACTTTATCAAAGTGGCTGTACCATTTTGCATCTCTGCCAGCCATCTATGAGAGTTATGGTTATTACACATCTTTACCAGGGCTTTGAGTTATCTGTATTTTTTTATTTTAGTCCTTCTAATAGGTATATAGTTGTATTTCTTTCTGGTTTTAATTTGCATTTCCCTAATTACTCATGACATTGAGCATCTTTCTATGTGCCTGTTTGCCACTATATCTCTTCTTAGGGCAAGTATCTATTCAAATCCCCTCCTCATTAAAAAAAATTTTTGTGGTCTTTTACCCATAGTTTTTACCTGTCTTTCATAATCCCTTTGCAGAGGATTGGACAACATAGTAAAATCTTACCAAGTTCATTGTCTTTGTACACATTGTTCCCCTCATAACTTTCTTTCTCTTTTATGGACTAATAAATATTGATCCATCCAAACACTCTCAAAAGCAAAATACTCTCAAAGACTAGAAAAACTTTCCTGCATATGATGAAAACCCACTACATAAATATTATAACCAAATATAATATATTTGGTTACATTTGTTAACAATCAAATATAATCTAATATAATCTATATAATCAAATGTAATCAGACAAAACATAATCAAATATAATCTCATAATTTTCAATGAGCTGATTTCCCAGGTCACCACCAATACAAGTTTTTGCAAACAGGCCACCATCTTGTGCCAAAGATAATCCATACCCCACACTCCACTTGAGGCGGGCGTCTGCCTTGCTAGCCGGACAGTGAACAGTCCAGCCCCCAGACTCCTCTCACTGCCTGCCTTCTTGGACTAATCCCTGTTCTTACTGTGCCAGTTCAGTCCTCTGGGAAGCAGACACCAAGATGGAATTAGAAATGCAAAAGGTTTATTGGGAGAAACACCTTTGAAAGATATAGGGGTGTGGGACAGAGTCAAGATGGCGAAGTAGGAGGATACGGAGTTCACATCTTCCCACAATTAGGGCACCTACCAGATGCCACTGGGGGACCTTGACACCCAAGGGAACAGGAGGAACCCCCCCAGCAACTGGCTAGGAGGTGGGGGGGGGGGGCGAGGGGGGAGGAGAAGTGGAGGCCGGATGGAACTGGCATCCCTGAGGGGTGGCTGCTGGAGGGGAGGGGTGGCTGCTGGAGGGGAGGGGTTTCCACCCCAGAGGGACCTTCGGGGGTTTGGAGGATCAGGGGGGAAGGTGGCTAGCGTTTCCCCTGCCCAGTTGGGTGCCAGGAAGCCTGCTGGGCTCCCTCCCAGGCCTGGTCCTCCACCTTCTGGGGATCCCTCCAGCCTTGTGGGTTCTAGGGGCACAGGAGGGAGGGAGGGGGGAAGAAAAGGAGAGGTGGATGGGGGGGGAGAACCATCCAGGATCAGAGGATCAGGGGAGAACGTGCCTAGCATTTCCCCTGTCCACTTGGGCCCTGGGGAGCCTGTCGGGGTCCTGGGCCTGGTCCTCTTTCCTCTGAGGCCTCCTCAAGCTGCGTGGGTCCTAGGGGCGTAGGAGGGACGAGGGGAAAGAAGAGTAGAGGCGAATGGAGAGGGACCCTCCAGGATCAGAGGATTCAGGGGGGAGCACAGCTAGTATTTACACCACCCTCTCAGGCCCTGGGGAGCCTGCTGAGGTCCTGGGCCTGATCATCCACACTCTAAGGCCAAAGGCAGTACAGGGTCCCTCCAGTTGCACTGAGTCTAAGCCCTATCCCCGACCCCCGCAGGGCCCTTTCCAGCATCATGGGCCCTAAGCATAGGCCCTGCCCCTGTATAAACCCCCAGCCATGCCTAAGCCCCACACTCGCATAAGCCCCGCCCCCCACAGCCAAGGCCTTTTCTTTTTTTTTTTATTGGTCTGCTACAAAAGCTTTATTGTTTCATGATCACTTTTTTTTTGAATTTTTGCATTTTATTTTATTTATTTTTTTATACAGCAGGTTCTTATTAGTTATCCATTTTATACATATTAGTGTATATATGTCAATCCCAATCTCCCAATTCATCCCACCACCTTCCCCCAGCTACTTTCCCCCCTTGGTGTCCATACATTTGTTCTCTACATCTGTGTCTCAACTTCTGCCCTGCAAACTGGTTCATCTGTCCCATTTTTCTAGGTTCCACATATATGCGTTAATATACGATATTTGTTTTTCTCTTTCTGACTTACTTCACTCTGTATGACAGTCTCTAGATCCATCCACATCTCTACAAATGACCCAACTTCATTCCTTTTTATGGCTGAGTAATATTCCATTGTATATATGTACCACATCTTCTTTATCCAAATCAAAAGAAAGCTGGAGTAGCAATTATCATATCACACAAAATAGACTTTAAAATAAAGACTGCTACAAGAGATAAGGAAGGACACTACATAATATCAAGGGATCAATCCAAGAAGAAGATATAACAATTATAAATATTTATACACCCAACATAAGAGCGCCTCAATACATAAGGCAAATGCTAACAACCATAAAGGGGAAGTTGACAGTAACACAATAGTTGTAGGGGACTTTAACACCCCAGTTACACCAATGGACAGATCATCCAAACAGAGAATAAATAAGGAAACACAAGCTTTAAATGACACAATGGATCAGATAGATTTAATTGATATTTATAGGACACTCCACTGGAAAGTGGCAGAATACACTTGCTTCTCAAGTGCGCACAGAACATTCTCCAGGAGAGATCACATCTTAGATCTCAAATCAAGCCTTGGAAAATTTAAGAAAATTAAAATCATATCAAGCATCTTTTCTGACCACAATGCTATGAGATTAGAAATCAATTACAGGACAAAAAAAAAAAACTGTAAAAAACACAAGTACATGGAGGTTAAACAGTGTGCTACTAAATAACTAAGAAATCACTAAGAAATCAAAGAGGAAATTAAAAAATACATATAAACAAATGACAGTGAAAACACGACAACCCAAAAACTATGGGATGCAGCAAAAGCTGCTCTAAGAAGAAAGTTTATAACAATTCAATCTCACCTCAAGAAACAAGAAAAATCTCAAATAAACAATCTAACCTTACACTTAAAGCAACTAGAGAAAGAAGAACAAAGAAAACCCAAAGTCAGTAAAAGGAAAGAAATCATAAAGATCAGAACAGAAATAAATGAAACAGAAATGAAGTAAACAACAGCAAAGATCAATAAAACTAAAAGTTGGTTCTTTGAGAAGATAAACAAAATTGATAAACATTTAGCCAGACTCATCAAGAAAAAAAGGGAGAGGATGCAAATCAATAAAATTAGAAATGAAAAAGGAGACATTACAACTGACACCACAGAAATACAAAGGATTATAAGAGACTACTTCAAGCAACTCTATGCCAATAAAATGGACAACCTCCAAGAAATGGACAAATTCTTGGAAAGGTACAATTTTCTAAGACTGAACCAGGAAGAATTAGAAAATATAAATAGACCTATCACAAGTAATGAACTTGAAACTGTAATTAAAAATCTTCCAACAAACAAAAGTCCAGGACCAGATGGCTTCACAGGTGAATTCTATCAAACATTTAGAGAAGAGCTAACACCCATCCTTCTGAAACTCTTCCAAAAAATTGCAGAGGGAGGAACACTCCCAAATTCATTCTATGAGACCACCATCACCCTGATACCAAAACCAGACAAAGATGTCACAAAAAAAGAAAATTACAGACAAATATCATTGATGAACAGAGATGCAAAAATTCTCAACAAAATACTAGTAAACAGAATCCAACAGCACATTAAAAGAATCATACACCATGATCAAGTGGGATTTATCCCAAAAATGCAAGGATTCTTCAATATACACAAATCAATCAATGTGTTACACCATATTAACAAATTAAGAAATAGAAACCATATGATCATCTCAATAGATGCAGAAAAAGCTTTTGACAAAATTCAACACCCATTTATGATAAAAACTCTGCAGAAAGTGGGCATAGAGGGAACCTACCTCAACATAATAAAGTCCATATATGACAAACATACAGAAAACATCATTCTCAGTGGTAAAAACCTGAAAGCATTTCCACTAAGATCAGGAAGAAGACAAGGATGTCGACTCTCACCACTCTTATTCAACATAGTTTTGGAAGTCCTAGACACAGCAATCAGAGAAAAAAAAGAAATAAAAGGAATAGAAATTGGAAAAGAAGAAGTAAAACTGTCATTGTTTGCAGATGACATGATACTATACATAGAAAATCCTAAAGATGCCACCAGAAAACTACTAGAACTAATCAATGAATTTGGTAAGGTTGCAGGATACAAAATTAATGCACAGAAATCTCTTGCATTCCTATACACTAACAACGAAAATCAGAAAGAGAAATTAAGGAAACAATCCCATTCACCATCACAGTGAAAAGAATAAAATACCTAGGAATAAACCTACCTAAGGAGGCAAAAGACCTGTACTCAAAAAACTATAAAATTCTGATAAAAGACATCAAAGATGGGGCTTCCCTGGTGGCGCAGTGGTTGAGAATCTGCCTGCCAATGCAGGGGACACGGGTTCGAGCCCTGGTCTGGGAAGATCCCACATGCCGCGGAGCAACTGGGCCCGTGAGCCACAATTGCTGAGCCTGCGCGTCTGGAGCCTGTGCTCCGCAACAAGAGAGGCCGCGATGGTGAGAGGCCTGCGCACCGCGATGAAGAGTGGTCCCCACTTGCCGCAACTAGAGAAAGCCCTCGCACAGAAATGAAGACTCAATACAGTCATAAATAAATAAAAATAAAAGAACGTGAATTTCTTAAAAAAAAAAAAATCCAAAAAAAAAAGACATCAAAGATGACATAAACAGATGGAGAAATATACCATGTCCTTAGATTGGAAGGATCAATATTGTGAAAATGACTATACTACCCAAAGCAATCTACAGATTCAATGCAATTCCTATCAAATTACCAATGGCATTATTCACAGAATTAGAACAAAAAATTTTACAATTCGTATGGAACACAGAAGACCCCGAATAGCCAAAGCAATCTTGAGAAAGAAAAACGGAGCTGGAGGAATCAGGCTCCCCAGCTTCAAACTATACTACAAAGTTACAGTAATCAAGACAGTATGGTACTAGCACAAAAACAGAAATATAGATCAATGGTACAGGATAGAAAGTCCAGAGAGAAACCCATGCACATATGATCACCTAATTTATGACAAAGTAGGCAAGAACATACAATGGAGCAAAGACAGGCTCTTCAATAAGTGGTGCTGGGAAAACTGGACAGCTACATGTAAAAGAATGAAATTAGAACACTTCCTAACACCATACATAAAAATAAACTCAAACTGAATTAAAGACCTGAATATAAGACCAGACACTATAAAACTCTTAGAGGAAAACAGGAAAAACACTCTTTGACATAAACCACAGAAAGATCTTTTTTTTACCCACCTCCTAGAGTAATGAAAATAAAAGCAAATAAATAGGACCTAATTAAACTTAAACACTTTTGCACAGCAAAGAAAACCATAAACAAGACAAAAAGACAACCCTCAGAATGGGAGAAACTATTTGCAAATGAAGCAACAGACAAAGGGTTAATCTCCAAAATACACAAACAGCTCATGGAGCTCAATATCAAAAAAACAATCAACCCAATCAAAAAATGTGCAGAAAACCTAAATAGACATCTCTCCATGGAGGACATACAGATAGCCAAGGGGCACATGAAAGGATGCTCAACATCACTAATAATTAGAGAAATGCAAATCAAAACTACAATCAGGTATCACCTCATACCTGTCAGAATGGCCATCACCAAAAAATCTACAAACAATAAATGCTGGAGAGGGTGTGGAGAAAAGGGAACCCTCTTGCACTGTTGGTGGTAATGTAAATTGATACAGCCACTATGGAGAACAGTATGAAGGTTCCTTAAAAAACTACAAATAGAACTACCATATGACCCAGCAACCCCACTACTGGGCATATACCCTGAGAAAACCATAACTCAGAAGGACACGTGTACCCCAATGTTCATTGCAGCACTATTTACAATAGCCAGGACATAGAAACAACCTAAATGTCCAATGATAGATGAATGGATAAAGAAGATGTGGTACACATATACAATGGAATATTACTCAGCCATTAAAAAGGAATGAAATTGGGTCATTTGTAGTGAGGTGGATGGACCTAGAGTCTGTCATACAGAGTGAAGTAAGCCGGAAAAAGAAAAACAAATATCTTATATTAATGCATATATGTGGAGTCTAGAAAAAATGGTACAGATGAACCTATTTGCAGGGCAGGAATAGAGATACAGACATAGAGAACACAGTGGGGGACACAGCGGGGGAAGGGGAGGGTAGGATGAATTGGGAGATTCGGTATGACATATATACACTACCATGTGTAAAATAGATAGCTAGTTGGAACATGCTATAAAGCACAGGAAGCTCAGCTCAGTGCTCTGTGACAACCTAGATGGATGGGATGGGGGGGGGCTTGTGGGAGGGAGGTCCAAGAGGGAAGGGATATAGGTATACATATAGCTGATTCACTTCATCACACGGCAGAAACTAACACAACGTTGTAAAGCAATTATACTCCAATTTAAAAAAAGAAAGAGAAAAAGAAAGAGAAAAAGAAAGATATAGGGGTGAGGAAGCAAGAGTAGGCAGGGATGAACCTTCAGACCGTGATAGACGTCTGACTCCATGAAACGAAATGGGGAAGGAAGGAGGCTTGGGTAGCAACAGGTTACAACTGAAGTGCATCTCTGAGAAAATCTCAGCCAGCACAATGAGGAGCCCCAACTGGCCACTAGAAGGACTCCATGTTGGTCAAATGACCAGCTCTAAGACTCGTGCCATATTCAGTGATTGGCTGGGAGCAGCCTGTGGAGAGCCTGACCTCAGCACGTGCCCTGTGGCAGGTCCCAGAGGGCACTGCAGCTAGAGGCTGTTGACTAACTCAACTCACGGCAGATTCTCTCTAGTAGGGAGATCTGGGTGGTGCAATTCCATTGGCTACGACATCTCTATTTGGGAGGAGGATTATGTACATAATGATGGAGGGGGATGGGGTTGGGGACAGAAGGAGACTCAGTGGCCAGACATCAAAGAAGGACTTTGTGGAGAGTATAGAAACACACAGTGAGAATGTCATTAGACTCTTCTCCAAGTGCTGTACAATGTAAATCTTCCCCTCCATCTCCCCACTCAATCACCTGTCATTTCAGTATTGCTCTGTCAGAAAGTGACAAAGAAATCAGTCCTGCTTCTGAAACCTTCTGATTTCACATGAAAATAACTTCGACCCCAGTGCGCAATAAAAAACACAAAAGTACCAATCCCTCAAAATCCTATCTTTAAATAAAAACAGTACTCTGTTCTTTCCCATGTCTGACCCATTCTGCAACCAGCTACTAAATATATCTTCTTAAAATATTGATCTGCATGCATTTCTCTTGAATAACCTGTTAACAGGTCCAAGGCTCCATCAAACTCTCCAGACTCTCCTACTATTCTTCTACATGAGCCATCTGCTCCAGGTCTCCCTTTTACAGACAGAAGTGCTTCTCCTCCCGCTTTGCCTTTGCTTACAGCATCCGTCTCTCACTGGAGGTCCACAGCCCAGAGTCAGCCAACAGACATGTTATGTTTGGCTCATGCTGTGTTTTAATTTTTTGAAATTGTTGTCAACATTTAAAAGTAATAAATTTCACAATAAAATTCAGATTTCTCACTTTTCCTAAAAAACTGGAAGGTCTGGTAACACTGGGTTGTCCCCTGGCAGCATTCATCTGTTGGGCAGAGGAGCTCTTTGTAGACAGAGCCTGGGTTCCCATGATCCCCCGCAGCCTGCCTCATTTCATGCCTGGCCTTGGTAAGCACATGAGTTTGCAACCCTAGCTCTCACTGTCCCCTGCCCAGAACACACTTCCCGTTTCTCTCCTCTTCCTGCCATGGACACCTTCTTTCCTGATCTGGTCCCCTACTCCTGGATTACCATACCTCCCTCTGCAGCCACTTGCTACCTGCACAGATCACCTTGTATTCGAGGCTCTGCAAGATTCTACTTGTCTTTGTGTCCCGATTGCTTACATTTTTTGAGAGTGGACCCAGTGTCAAGCATGGTGCCCTACAGTTAGCAGGGGAGCAATAAATGTTTGTTGGTGGTGCCACCTCGGCCTGAATAACGTGTATATTACTCATGCTTTTGGAGATTGCTATAAATCCAACTTGAAGCAGCTTAAGCAGCAGAGGAGGGCTTTTTGGCTTGTAAACTGGGAATGCAGGCAAGTAGCTGGGGACAACTGGAAGTAGTAACTTGAATGCTGCCAGTCTTTTGTTTCTCTCCCACTCTGTGGTTCTTTTTTCATCTCTTACCCAGATTTCTTTGCGTGGCGGAGTCATAGTTGCCTACTACCTACCTCAAACAGGATTTTATCTAAGACTTCAGTTTTTTAAGAATAGTTTTAGGTTCACAAGAAAAATCAAGAGGAGGGTACAGAGATTTTCCATATACTCCTGCCTCTATACATAGCCTCCCCCACTGTCCACATCCCTAACCAGAGTGGTACCTTTGTTTCAATTGATGAACCTACAGTGACACATCATAATCACCCAAAGTCCATAGTTTACATTAGGGTCCATTCTTGGTATTGTACATTCTATGGCTTTGGACACATGTATAATGACATGTATCCATCATTATAGTATCATACAGAGTATTTTTGCTGCCCTTAAAATCTGTGTTCTTCCAATTTATTCCTCTTCCATCCCCCAATTCCTGGCAACCACTGATCTTTTTGCCATCTGTGTAATTTTGCCTTTTCCATAAGGTCAGATAGTTGGAATCATGCAGTATGTAGCCTTTTCATTTAGCAAGATGAATTTAAGTTTTCTCCATACTTTTTCATAGCCTGATGGCTCTGTTCTTTTTAGCACTGAATAATATTCCATTGTTTGGGTGTACCACATTTTATTTATCCATTCACCTACCGAAGAATGTCTTGGTTGCTTCCAAGTTTTAGCAATTATGAATAGCTGCTATAAACATCCATGTGCAGGGTTTTTTTTGTGGACATAAGTTTTCAGCTCCTTTGGGCAAATACAAAGAAACACAATTGCTATATCATATGGTAAGAGTATGTTTAATTTTGTAAGAAACAACCAAACTGTCTTCCAAAGTGGTTGCACCATTTTGCATTCCCAACAATGAATGAGAGTTCCTGTTGCTCCACATCCCCACCAGCATTTGGTGGTGTCAGTTTTCTGAATTTTGGCCATTCTAATAAATGTGTAGTTGTATATTATTGTTACTTACATTTGCATTTCCCTGGCGACATATGGTGTGGAGCATCTTTTCATATGCTTATGTCGTCTGTATATCTTTTTCGGTGAAGTGTCTGTTCAGATCTTCTTCCCGTTGTTTAATCATGTTGTTTGTCTTCCTAGTATTGAGTTCTAAGGGTTCTTTGTGTATTTGAGGTAACAGACTTTTATCAGATATGTCTCTTGCAAATATTTTCTCCCAGTCTGTGGCTTGTCTTCTCATTTACTTGACATTGTGTTTTGCAGAGCAGAAGTTTTAAATTTTTAAATTATTTCTTTCATGGATCATGCCTTTGGTTAACTTTCAAATAACCCTATACTGCTTCATGGGTAGTGCAAGTACCTTATAATAACAAACTATTTCTAATTCCTCCTTTTTGCCCATTATTTCACTGCTGTCATTTATTTCACTTGTACATAAGCATATATATGTTATAAAAGTTTTCATTTTACTTTCACTTATTTATTCTCTGATGCTCTTCCTTTCTTTATATAGATCTGAATTTCTGACTTACATTGTTTTCCTTCTCTCTAAAGAACTTCTTTTAACATCTCTTGCAAGGCAGGTCTAGTGGCAACAAATTCCCTCAATTTGTGTTTGTTTGAGAAAGTCTTTATCAGTCCTTCACTTTTGAACAAAAATTCATAGGGTAGGGAATTCTATGTTGGTAGGGTCTTTTTCTCTCAACACTAAATATTTCACTCCACTCTCTTCTTGCTTACCTGGTTTCTAGGAGAAGTTAGATATAATTCTTATCTTTATTCCTCTATAGATAAGATTTTCCCCCCTCTGGCTTATTTCAGGAATTTTTCCATGTCTTTGATTTTCTGTAACTTGAAAATGATATGCCTAAATGTAGTTTTTGTTTGTTTGCTTGCTTTTGGGGATCTTTTTCTTTCTTTCTTTCTTTCTTTCTTTCTTTCTTTCTTTTTTTTTTTTTTTTGGCCATTTATCCTGATTGGTGTTCTCTGAATTTCTTGGATCTGTGGTTTGGTGTGTGACATAAATTTGGGGGAAATTCTCAGTGATTCTTTTTCAAGTATTTCTTCTGTTCCTTTCTTTCTTCTCCTTCTGGTATTCCCATTAGGTGTACACTACATCTTTTGTAGTTGCTCCCACAGTCCTTGTATATATTCTGTTCTGTTTCTTTTAGTCTTTGTTCTCTTTGCTTTTCAGTTTTGGGGGTTTCTACTGACATATCCTCAAGCTCAGAGCTTCTTTCCTTAGCCATGTCCAGTCTACTAATAAGCCCATTAAAGGCATTATTCATTCATTCATGTCATAGTGTTTTTCATTTTTAGCAATCCTTTTTTATTCTTGCTTGGGATTTCCATCTTTCTGCTTACATGGTCCATCTCTTCTTGCATGCTGTCTACTTTACCCATTAGAGCCCTTACCTATTAATCATAGTTGTTTTAAATTACTGATCTGGTAGTGCCAACCTCCCTTCCATGTCTGGTTCTTGCTCTTTCTCTTCAAGTTGTTTTTATAGTTTGCCTTATTATTTTTTTTTCCTTTATAGTATGCCTTATTATTTTTTCTTGATAGTTGGACATGATACTAGGTAAGAGGAACTGCTGCAAATAGGCCTTCAGTAATGTGGTGATAAAGTGTGGGAGTGAGGGGAAATATTCTATAGTTCTATGATTAGATCTCAGTCTTTAGTGAGCCTGTGCTTCTGAGCTGTGAACTTCACAAGTGTTTTTCCATTTTTTTCCATCCCCCTTAGATGGAACAGAATTGCTATATTGGGTGGGAGCTAAGAGTTTCTCTTCTCCCAGATCAGTTAAACTCTGATAATTCCCCAGCAGGTTAGATTCTGGCTAACTAGTTTTGCCTGAGGGAAGGCTTGTTAAGAAGGACAGAGTTATCTGACATTTTTCCAAATGGTTTTGTTTTTCTTTCCCTATGCTGGTAGCATGAGAGGATTTTTCTCCACTATTTACTGTGAGAAGCTGGTCGAGCTCCTGGAGGTAAAGCCACAAAAGTATGGGGTAGTGGAGCTCCTATGTCTGGATACCCTGGCATTTTTAACTCTCAGAGTTGTCCACCCTGAACCTCCAGCAATTCATCAATTAGTTCAGGTGGTCCCATCCATCCTGATTCCTGCAGTAGTTTCTGCTAGTGAGTCTGGGAAGCCCTGATAACCTGTGTTTGCCTCTTTGTCTCTCCAGTCTTGAGGGCAGAGTTTTGCCCTGTGTCCTCCCCTCTCTTATGGATGCAAGGAGAGTTGTTGAGTTTTCAGTCTAGTCACCTTTTTAGCTGTTGTTAAGATGGAGTGGCAACTTCCAAGCTCCTTACCTGCAACACTGTAAACCAGAAGTTCCAGACAGGATTTTTCACATGGGAGGAGACATACCTGCTGGCATCTCTGGGGTTGCCTTTACAGAGCTCCCTTTCTCTATTCAATTCAGAGATTTCCAGGACAGGACTCAGATTGTCCTGATTGAGTCACATGCCTGATCCTATGTACATAATATGCGATACTCTGATAGGTACATCCAAAAGCTTGTGTTTGGGTTGGAGAAAGAAGAAGTTTCTGAAACAAAGGAGATGCATTTGCTAGAAGACAGGAGAAATGTTAGCTGACCAAGTTATTAGATACCCACAGAGTTATAGCACATTGAGATAATTTCCTTTGTTTTCCATCTATGAGAAATTTACACCACTTACATATCAGTTATATTAAATATGGCTTATATAATTCATGGCTTTCTTTTTTGTATGATTTGAAGAGAGGGGAGTTTTTGCTTTACTTTTTATTTTATTTTAATTTTCTCAAAGAAATGATTATACTTATGTATTAGATTTCTCCAGAGAAACAACCAATAAGATAGATAGATGATAGATAGATAGATAGATAGATAGATAGATAGATTTATTCTGAGAAATTGATTATGAGAATTGGCTCGCAATTATGGATGCTAAGAAGTTCCACAATCTACCGTGTAGGAAACAGGAGCAAATTTCTCCTTCCTCTGCCCTATGGACTATTCAGACCCTCAGTGGACTGGATGATGCCACCCGCATTGGAGAGGGCCATCTACTTTACTGAGTCCACTGATTCAAATGCTAATCTCATCCAGAAACAGGCTTGCAGACACATCAAGAAATAATGTTTAGTCTGGGCACCCTGTGGCCAGTCAAGTTTACACATAAAATTTACCATCACAACTTAGATTTTAAAAATCAATTATCACAAGGCTTTTAATTTAAGAAAGGAAAACAAATCTCCCCCCTCTATCCTGATTTCTTCTACTAGAGAGGACCATTTTCAAATCTTTTGGCTATCATTTCCAGTATTTACCTACACATTCTTCAGTAACCTGGCTCCATTGTTGTGTCTTGACTTTTACACTTTTATTTTTTTTTTAATAAATTTACTTATTTCATTTATTTATTTTTGGTTGCATTGGGTCTTCGTTGCTGCGTGTGGGCTTTCTCTACTTGTGGTGAGCGGGGACTACTCTTCGTTGTAGTGCGTGGTCTTCTCATTGCAGTGGCTTCTCTTGTTGCGGAACATGGGTTCTAGGCGAGTGGGCTTCAGTAGTTGTGGCTCGCAGGCACTAGAGTGCAGGCTCAGTAGTTGTGGCGCACGGGCTTAATTTCTCCGCGGCATGTGAGATCTTCCCGGACCAGGGCTCGAACCCATGTCCACTGCATTGGCAGGCGGATTCTTAACCACTAGAAGCCCGACTTTTACACTTTTAGATATGATGTATTAGCCTCCTATGCTGAAAGTGGAGGCTCTAGCTCTCCCTACCTCCTCTCCTCTCCACACTCTTCTTACATCCTCCCAATACAGTTATTATACAATTTTTGATTAAACCATGAAAAAACTGTTACCACTTGAGGCATGTTGAATATTATGAATGTGTTTTATCATTCTTGCCCAATTGTTTTGTTTCCTGCAGAAGACCATCCCTCTGGCTCCACCCCCCCCCCCGGCTTTTTATGTAACCCTCGCGTGTATCACCTCCAAACTCAAAAACTGCATCCCTCTCTTTATTATGATGAAATACATCAGGCAACATTGCAGTTCCGTTTTACCCATTTGGTACTTTCCTCCCAGAGCCCTGTGTCCTCTTTCTAGGCTGGCTGCACAGCCAGTGCTCAGGACTTCCGGTCACCATCATCCTGGGAATTCCCGCTGCCTCTCTTCAGCGTTGGATGCCCTGTTTCCTCTTTCTTGGGTTATTATGTCATGTTGGTGGAGCACATCCTCCAGGAACTTCCTGAAAAAGAAACAGAAGGGAAATTTGTTGAGATCTTGCATGCCTTAAAATATCATGTCTACCCTCAAACTTGATTAATGTTCTAGATATGTAGAGAATTACAGATCGAGAATCTTTTCTAGCAAAGTTTTTAAAGGCATTGCTAGGTGCCTTGTTAGTGCAATAGGTAGCGCTTCAGTCTCATAAAGGCGTTGCTGTTTTGTCTTTTTGCTTGAAGTGTTAAGAAAAAAAATCTTGGGCTTCCCTGGTGGTGCAGTGGTTGAGAATCCACCTGCCAATGCAGGGGACATGGGTTCGAGCCCTGGTCCAGGAAGTTCCCACATGCCGTGGAGCAACTAAGCCCGTAAGCCACAACTACTGAGCCCACGTGCCGCAACTACTGAAGCCCGCATGCCTAGAGCCGGTGCTCCGCAACAAGAGAAGCCACCGCAATGAGAAGCTCGCACACTGCAACGAAGAGTAGTCCCCGCTCACCTCAACTAGAGAAAGCCCGTACACAGTAATGAAGACCCAACACAGCCAAAAATAAATAAAAAATAATTAATTAAAAAAAAAATCTTAAGGAAGTGAGGGAGAGTGCCACTGAGGGAAGAGCCTTCCAGATAATAAATATCCAGTGTAAAGAGCCTGGGGGGTGAGAGGTGGGAACAGCAAGGGCCGTGGAGGTTGGGGCAGAAGTTGCAGGGGGAGAGAAGTTAGATGTGGAGTGCAAGAGGTAGTCAGTGGCCAGATCATATCAGGCTTTGGAGGTTTTTATAAGGATTTGGCTTTTATCCTGAATAAGCTGGGGAGGCAATGAAGGGTTTTGAGCAGAGAAATGTCATGATCTGAATTATATGTTTAAAGGATCATACTGGCTGCTGTGTTGAGAAAAGACTGACTGAGCTAAGGGCAGTGGCAGGGAGACCAGTTAGGGGGTGATTGCAGGAAGCCAGCCAGCAATAACAGACTTGTACCCAGCCAGGGGTGTTCCAGTTAGTGGTGTTGAAAGTGTTGAACAGTGTTCAGTGTTTGATTATGTTTTGAGTGTGGAGCCAACAGGAATGATTGTAGGTGGGATGATTGTAGGTGGGATAAAGGAAGAGTGGAGTCAGATATGACACCAGTGTTTTTCCCCAAACAAATGGAAGGAAGGAGTTGCTGTTACCGAAATGGAGAATTCTGTAGGGAGAGGAAGAGCTCAGTTTTGGATTTCTTGGTTGGAGATAGCTACTAGACTCCTGAGTGGAGATCTCAAGTGGGCAGCTAGAGACAGGAGTCTGGAGTTAAGGGGAGAGGACTAGGCTAGGTATGTAAGCTTTGAGGTCATCAGCATATAAATAATGACAAAGTTCATGACAGCAGCAAAGGAGTGAAGGGAATACAGAAAAGAGGTCTGAGGACTGAGATCTGGGGCATGTCGGTCTAGCAAAGATCAGGGAGCAGAGGAAGAGCCTGCCAAGGAGACTAAGGAGGAGTGACTGGGGAAGTAGAGAGAAAACCAGGAGACAGTTTCAAGAAGAAGAGGGTGATCCACTGCTGGTTGATTATGTAAGAAAAGACTGAGAATTAACCTTTGAAGTTAGCAACATGGAGGTCATCAGTGACTTTGATTAGATCTGCTGCAAGAGTTAAAACATGACTGGAGTGGATTCAAGAGGAAGCGGAAGAGCAGAAATAGAGACAGTAGACATAGATAACTCTTTAAATTTTGTCCTGAAGGGGAACAGAGGCATGATATAAGGAAGAGGGTTTAATTTTTCAATGCAAGATATTATAACACATGTGTTGCCTGGTGAGGATGATCCAAGAGAGGGAAAAAAACTAATGACACAGGAGAAAGAAGGGACCCTTACTGGAACGTGCAAGCAAGTGGATGGAATCTAGAACACAAGCAGAGGGATTATTTTAGCTCAGAGCGCGGACAGTCTATACACAGGCAGAGTATGCCAACAGATGCAAGTGAATGTGGTGGTGAGGATGAACAGTGGTACTTTTCGGATTGCTTTCATTTTCTCAGGGAATTAAGAAGTAAGGTCATTATCTTTAAAATAGGGTGAGAGAGGAGATATTATAGAAGATACAAACAGTCATTTAGGAGGGTAGGAGAGGAAATAAAGTAGGAGAATGGGCAGTAAATAGACTAGGAAAGTGTGGTAGGATTTCTGACTAGTACAAAAGGCTCACTGGAGGTGAGTAATAATGAATTAAAAATGGGACCACCTAGTACGGATAGGGGTTCTTCTCCACCCATGTTAGGCTGCATGCATGTGAGACCATATAAGGTAGAAAGTTGTATTAAATCAGGATTGGGGTCTTGTCAAGAAAATACAATTAAAGGAGAGAGGAACAAGAGAGTTTAAAGTGTATGCAAAGGACTGTTTATAATGATAGATCATGCAATCTAAGCTAGGTAAGGACCAGACAGAGGTGGACAAGGGACTATGAAAAAGTGGTATGATCAGATTTACTGATTTTAGGTCCTAAAGGACTTGAAATATTTTAGGAGTTGGGATGTGAGTGGGAATGAATTAGAAAAATAGGCAGTGGTGGTCAAAGGTGGGCAGCTTGAAGTGAAGATTATCAGGTTAATATCAATGCAGTTATTTGGTATTGATAAGGTCTAGGATCTGAGCAGTGAGAAGTTGCCTGAAAAAAATGGTGAAAATTAATTAAATAATCAAAGGAAAGGAAGTCAAGGAGCTGAGAGACCAGGATTCTGGAAGAAATATCTACATAGATATTGAATTGTCAAGAATTCCACGAGGGCATACATATTGGAAAGAGTGACTATAAGCCAGGAGTTGATCTCCTCTAATTCACTGTATTTCTACTCTTGAGTCCATCAGTCTGGAGACTCATATCCTTCCGGTCTGAGAAAGTTCCTTGAATCATTTTTTTGGTAATTTCTTTCCTCTGTTTTCTACACTTCCTCTTTCCTGAAAGCCTATTATTAATGATGGGTCTCCTGGTTTTGTGCTCTAATTTACCTGAACTTCCCATTTTCCATTTCTTTTTCTCTTTAGTTAGTTTCTTAAGACTGGTCTTTTAGCCCTTTTACTGAATCTGTTGTTTCTGTTATCCTATTTTTATTTTCCAACAGCTATTTCTTATTCTCAAAATTTTCCTTTTTTTCACTTAACATCATGTTCTTATTTCATGGGTGCAGTATTTTATCTTATATTTCTAAGTCCATTAATAAGTTTGTTTAAATGTTCTCTTTTCTGGCTGCATTGTCTTTGTTTTCTCCAAGTGCCTTTGTTCATTTGTTTGTTTGTTTTAATCTTTACTTTATGTTAGGCTCTCTGAACGTATGGTGATATTTGACGGTCTGTTCATATCCGAGAGTGAGGCACTGTCATAGTTGGGTTGCTATTGGGTGGGCCAAAAAGTTTGTTTGGCTTTTTCCATAAGATGGCTCTAGTAGCGCTTAGTTGTCTTTAACCTCATTCGAAACAATTTTGTTAGATTGCATTGTGACAGCTGTCATATCAGCGTGCATTAAAAAAAAACTTATCAAAATTGGTGAATTTTTGTGTAGCCATTTTAATATTAAAGATGGAAGAAAAAAGGCAACATTTTGGACATATTATGCTTTATTATTTCAAGGTAAAAATGCAACTGAAATGCAAAAAAAAAAAAGATTTGTGCAGTGTATGGAGAAGGTGCTGTGACTGAACGAACGTGTCAAAAGTGGTTTGCGATGTTTCACAGTGGAGATTTCTCACTGGACAATGCTCCACAGTCAGGTAGACCAGTTGAAGTTGATAGCAATCAAATTGAGACGTTAATTGAGAACAATCAATGTTATACCACGCGGGAGATAGCTGACATACTCAAAATATCCAAATCAAGCGTTGAAAATCATTTGCATCAGCTTGGTTACGTGAATCATCTTGATGTTTGGGTTCCACAGTAGTCAAGCGAAAAAAACCATCTTGACCGTATTTCCGCATGCGATTCTCTACTTAAACATAATGAAAATGTTCCGTTTTTGAAACAAATCGTGAGAGGCAATGAAAAGTGGATACTGTACAATAATGTGGAACGGAAGAGATAGTGGGGCAAGTGAAATGAACAATTGCCAACCACACCAAAGGCCGGTCTTCATCCAGAGCAGGTGAATTTGTGTATATGGTGGGATTGGAAGGGAGTCCTCTATTATAAGCTCCTTCCAGAAAACCAAACGATTAATTCCAACAAGTACTGCTCCCAACTAGACCAAATGAAAGCAGCACTCAATGAAAAGTGTCCAGAATTAGTCAAAAGAAAATGCATAATCTTCCATCAGGATGATGCAAGATCACATGTTTCTTTGATGACCAGGCAAAAACTGTTACAGCTTGGCTTGGAAGTTCTAATTCATCCTCTGCATTCACCAGACATTGCACCTTCGGATTTCCATTGATTTCGGTCTTTACAAAATTCTCTTAATGGAAAATATTTCCATTCCCTGGAAGACTGTAAAAGGCACCTGGAACAGTTCTTTGCTCAAAAAGATAAAATGTTTTGGGAAGATGGAATTATGAAATTGCCTGAAAAATGGCAGAAGGTAGTGGAACAAAATGGTGAATACGTTGTTCAGTAAAGTTCTTGGTTAAAATGAAAAATGTGTCTTTTATTTTTACTTAAAAACCAAAGAAACTTTTTGGCCACCTATATAACAAAATACCATAGAATGGGTGGCTTAAACATCAAAAAGTTATTTCTCACAGTTCTGGAGGCTGGGAAGTTCAAGAACAAGGTTCTGGCAGATTCCGTTTCTGTTGAGGACCCACTTCCTGGTTCATAGACTGCTGTCTTCACACTGCGTCCTCACGTGGCAGAGGGGAAGGGAGATCTCTGGCGTCATTTTCAGTCTTACTCCCATCCTCTACCGAACTTGGTATCATTCATTCTGAAAACTCTCTGGTTTCATTTCCCCAGAAATTAGACCTCCTGTTGCCAGCTGGGCTGGCAATAGTGTTGGCCCCTTCCTGCACAGGAGAAGAGAGGGATTCTGTGGTCCAACTAAAGTTCCTTTTTTTTTTTTTTCAGCCCCGCCCTGAACCCCTTCTTATAGAGGTAAAAACTACTACCAGTTTTTGAGCCTTTTTAGGGTTTTATCATAGGGATCTATTTGTTTTTTGATGTTTTCCACCACAAAGCAAACTTTCTTGCTGTTCTGTTAACTTTGTTACCACTCATCCACCTGCCTTCTGTCTTCTAACATTTTGTTGCTAGGTCTTATCTGCGGTTGTCTCTTCTGCTCTCTTTACCCTTCCAGGTTTTATAAAATTGTTTTTTTTATTCCTTGTCAGTCATTTTAGAGAGACTTTCAGATGGAGGTATGATAAATGCACGTGTTCGATCCACCATGTTTTACAGTGACTTCCTCCTGGATTCTTATCTGGATTACCGAATAGTACACATAGCAGACAGTCTTTATGCCCTGCCCCATATCCCCTTGGCTCCCTTCTGAATTGACCTGTAGCTGAACATGAACATTGCCTAACTGTGCTGAAAGGTTCTCAGCTCAAGCACCTGTATCATTCTGCCTCTATGACTGAGGATTTCTTCCAGTATCACAAGAACTTGCTCAGCCCTCACATAAGGTATCCTGGAATTTCTGGGCATCTGACACCTCTCACCCAATGAAGAATAGGAATCAGTGGATTAATAGCCAAGTTTCCCATACCTTAGTGGGACTATTATGAGACACTCTTCATGGTTTTTCAGAAGTCCCCAACAGAACTGAGCCCAAGTTGCCCATAGTAGTAGCCTATTCATCAATTGGATTTTCTCCTTTTCCTCTCTCATATTCCACACTCCCTCATTCATACTTCCTGGGATCATTTATAAAATAAACTCCTTGTATCCAAGGCCTTGCCTTGAGGTCTGATTTTGGGGGAACTCAAACTAAGGGAATTAGTAGTGGAAGAGACCCTAGAAAGTATATTCTCAATGGTATGGAGGTACAAAGACCACATTGGTGGCGGTAAGTTGGGTGATGATAAACCCTGGCACTTTGTAGAATCACAATTACCAAAACTTTCACCTGTGGTCTACTGGAATGACGTAAAGGTGAAAGGAGATGCTTGGTTTATGCAATAGTGTTATGCCTGAAAGATACGGGGGATGTGGTAATCATAGGAATTGAAGAGGTGTCTGGCTTTTGTTCACTGGCCAGAAGCATTAAGGAAAGAGAATGATTCATTTACATCATCCAGTTGTCAATTCACAACATGAGAATGAAAGCTGCAAAGCCTTCTTGGAGATCCCCATTTCCTGCAGCCAGAAAGCAGACTTGTGAAAAGTCAGGCCTAATAATAAGGGTAACAGAACTGCAAAGTAGACTGAAGGCAAAGGCCAGTCAGGCCTCTTATATAAAAGTTAAAGCCCTGGTAGGGAGGAAAGGGGCCCTGAGAACTGGGATGAGGGCATGTGGATAGATGTATACTAGAGAACGTTGACGCCTCTAGACTTCCCTGAACCACCCAGCCTAGAAGTGTCCCTCACCCTCTTATAGTTGAAGAGAACAGCTTGCCATTGCCCAGAGACCCTACAAAGTCCTCCTCTACAGCAGATGCCTCATAGATTATGCTCGTCTACCTCGAGGTCTGCCCCTGCCTCCTCTCACCGCCTGTATTCCAAAAACTAGGGACAGGTCTCGGCATAGCCCGAGTTCCTCTTGTGAGAGATGTGATAGTTTTTATTTTCTAAAGATGGCTGCAACAATATCCCTTATCTCAATGGCTCTTCTATATAATGCAAACTTGACATTCCCCTACCACGAGATGGAGTCTAATTACCCTCCCCTTGAATCTGAGCTAGACTTCACTTGCTTTCATCAACAGTGTGAAGCAGAACTAATGCTGAGTGATTTCCAAGGCTGTCATAAAGGGTGATGCAACTTCTGCCTTGTCCATAGGGACATTGCCTTTGTAGGTCTGAGCTACCATGTGAGAAGACCAACTACCCTGCGGTCACCATGTTGTAAGAAAGCCAAGGCACATGAAGAGCAAGTGCACTGGTTGCTCTGGTAAAATATGTCATGCTGATAGTGAATGTGCATTTCTATCTTTCTCTTGTGAATGCAAACTTCTTTACAATAGCCTCCTGCTAAGTGACAAAGGCTGTTGTTTTAGAGAATGCATTCTATTCATCATTCACTACCTGGTCCTCAGGATGTTAACTCTCCTCCTTTCTGTTACAATGTCATCAGCAGGGACCTTGGTCATCTTGACGTTCTATAGAACATCATACTGGGCCATTATGTGAATGACAGCAGGATAATTGGACTTGGTTTTTAGGAAGGAGCAAGTATGCTAATTGCTTTAGTAAAATACTTCATGCTGGAGGATGAGAAATAAACCCTACAAAGTTTCTAAAGCCTATCCCATCAGGAAATATTTTAGAGGCCTAAAGATCTAGAATATTGCATCTAAAAGGATGTATCACATTTACTACCACTAAGAAAGAGGCACAGCACTTGGTGAGCTACTTTGGTTTTTTAGGCAAAAAAATAATAATATTACCCTGAGAATATTACTCTGACCCATTTATTAGAAGACTGTTGATTTTGAGGGGGCCTGAGAGAGTATTTAAATAGCCTCTTAAAGACTCAGCTAAGGAATCAGCTTAGGGATGACATCTTACATGGTCAAATCACTGTCCTTAAGGATATATGTTAAGCCAGTGATCACTATCTATAATCACTTCATGTGCCGTATCCTAATATCTAGAACACACAGAAATGGTAATTAAAGGATCCAAGTAGATTTGGCCCCATTCACCACACTCCCAGGGACCCATTAATGAAAATTGTGCTTTTAATCCTTGTAACTTAGGCTCTTCCAGATCAAAGGCCTTGTTCTCAGTATATGTATGTAGAGTAGGGGATATTTCCTATAGGGATATAGTAATGATTCCACTGCATCTAAATCAATACTGCCCCCTGATGATTGGGGGATCCTTATGTTGACAGATCAGCAGGTAAAAATGGGAATTACTATACTGGTGGGGATCTCTGACTCTGATTATCTTGTAGAGTTGGAGTTGCTGCTTCATAATGGTGATGGGGAGGAAGATGTCTGGAACCTGGAGGGTTCGCTGGGACACTCCTTAGTGCTTCTACGTTTGGTGATAAGGGGAAAGGGCAATTCAAGCAACCAGGGCCTGACACGGGCAAGATAACCAGGGCCAACTGCTCAGAGATGAAGGTCTGGTCCTCCTACAAGCAAGCAAGTCAGATTAGTGCAAGTGTTGGCTAAGAGTAAAGGAAATCTAGACTAGGTGGCAGAGGGGAGAGATGATGGATATAGATGATGGCCTTGGGACCAGCCACAGCAGGGAAGAGTGTGGCTTGTTTCACGAATTCTGCTATTTTCAGCCTTTTTTGGCTCCAAGGTCAACCCTTTACCAATGAGGTTCAAGCGTCAGCAGGTAACTGCTCCAACTTCCCTACCCTTCAGTGGATTAGTTCTGGGATATATTCTACCTGATTTATCAGAGCACCCCCAGTGGTGATGAACCCCAGTTGTCCAAAGTGGTAGTCTGCTTATCAATACACCTTTTTGACTTTCCCCCTTTCCTTCTCTTGTTTGTCCACTCCATCCCACAAACTTTCTGGGATCACCAACTAAACAACCCACAGTCCAGTCCTTCTCACAGGGGCTACTTTTTGGGAAGCCCAAACAAAGATGGTGAGCTTTCATTATAAGTTTGTCTACCTGTACTTATTTGTTATTTGCTATGAAAAAATTTTACTGAGAAAAAGAATGCCATTTTAGTTGATAGGCCTAAGTAACACATATTTGTAGTAATGGTAAAAATGTGAAGAACAGTTTTTAAAGTATGATATTTTCACTAGTTTATAAAGAATGAGGAAATTGAACTTTGAAAAAATATGCAGTAATACATACTTATACCATAAGAAGAAGAATATTTTAATAACTATGAAAAGAGTTGGCAGGGCTGTCAACTATCAAGGGATTATTTTGAAATTGCTATCACTGGCCAACTACTGTGATTAATGAAATCAACATTTTGCAGGAGAAATAAACATCACAATTCAAATTTAATAGGTATTCTTTTTTACTTTAAAAGTTGTTTGAGCTATTAGGTTACTCAGGACACATTTATCTTTCACTTTACAGAAGAGTTTTCATATACATGCATACACACACACACACACGTCTTCACATTTTACACATTTTCAAAGGGTAGCTCTACAGACTCATACATTTTAACTTTGGTAACACATGCAGTATTTCCCCTAGAACATAGCTTACCAAGAAATCTGTGTTGGGGGCGAGTGTACGGTAGTTTTTCCTTTATCTCCTGCACATAGTATGAAACCCTCCAGAAGTGACATTGCTAAGCCAAATTTAGAAAGACCTCCACATTCACAGAGAGCAAGAAAATGTCAGTGTTGTCCTGAGAAAGCCAGAGAGTGGTCAGACGTCAGGAATAAACAATATCTGCTCATTTTAAACTATACAGATAATTTGTTGAATAAATCCCATTTTATTTGTCTTCACTTTCGATGGAATGTTAGTTTCTGAAACCAAATGATATTCAGATTCATTCTTCGCATAGGCATATGGAATACCCAAATTGTACCTTTGGCAAATTGCCCCCATCCAGGCTTCCCTGAACCTCTATTGTTTTTGTCTACCTGGTACTACTTATTGTTTCTTCTGGTGACAACTCCCCCACTTTTTGGAAGAATTGTTTCTCTGTTTCAACCATGTGGGACCTTCTAATTGCAGAGTCCCGATTTTCTGTTCCTGACATAGTGGCAGGAATGTGGTTAATCTTCATGTATTATCCACTGTCTTTCATGGTGGCTCCAAGAGGCTATGGAAGTGAAACCAATTAGAGGTCTTCTCCAGGGTTTTCCAAGAAGAGATAGGGGTGGAGGGAGAGTCCTTTCTCTTCTAGTGACGATGGCTGAAAGAGCCATGGAGCTCCACCACATGGAGAAAGCTGGTCGGTAAGAATGAAGTCAAGTTGCAGAGACAGGTGATACAAAGGTTCAAGTCCTTTGTTCCAATGTTTGAGGTCCCCACTGCCCTCTTCTGGCCTCCACTGCCTTCTGGGGTTTGGCCGTCCCCCTTTTCCCTCTATTCTGGGAGCTTCCCTAATATCTTTCCCATTATTCCTCTTTTGTTCTCAAGGTAAATCAAGTGAGTTTCTGGTATTTACAACCAAGAGCTCTGATGAATGTCTGGCATTTACTTTTGTTTATTTGATCAAATAGTTATAAAAGCACTGCCTAATTAGGCAAAGCATTCTACTACTTCTCCGTTTTGATTTCTCAGTCAGTGATTTCTCAGGCCTGGATGCTTCCTTACTGGGATTTTTCTTACCTGTTGCTCTCCCCACCCCTAGCTTAGATATTGACTAAAGCTGTTCAACGCTGCTGTCCTAGCTGCAGATTACAGAGGTAGGTGGATGCCACCTCTCGGGGCAATAGCGAACACATCTCCTTAAATTGCCACATTACGAAAGCTCAGTGTTCTCAGGCCATTCCTAGGACTATCCTGACCTTTTAACCCCAAGGATAAAAGCAAGAGAGCTCACCAAATAGCTCTTATTACAGGACTACATTACAGGACTGACAATTCTTAACATTTTTTGGATACAATTCTGCAGACCTGCTTCAATGTTGTTTTTAGGGGTTTTGTTTTCTATTTCACTGAGTATTACCCCTGCTTTTAATCTTTTTAGAGTTGCTATGATGATGCATGAGAGTCAGCCATTTTCAGTTTAATTGCCACTCTTAATTGTCATAGGCTGCTCGGGCCGCCATAACAAAATACCATAGACTGGGTAGTTTAAACAAGGAACTTATTTCTCACAGTTCTGGAGACTGGAAGTCCAAGGTCAAGGTGCTGGCATGTTGAGGTCCTGGTGAGGGCTCTCGTCCTGGTTTGCAGATGGCCACCTTCTCACTGTGTCCTCACATGGTCTTTCCTTGGTATGTGGGCACAGGGCAGGGGAGAATCTCTCTCTCTTCCTCTTTTTATAAAGCCACTAATTCCATCATGAGAACTTGGTCCTCATGACCTTATCTAATCCTAATTACCTCCCAAAGGCCCCATCTTCAAATAACATCGCATTAAGGGTTAGGGCTCCAACATACGAATTTAGTAGGGGCGGGGGGGCACACAAACATTTAGTCCATAACACTCTGATCAAAATTTGGATTTTGCAGAGGGGATATTTGATTGGCCTAACTTGGGTCATGTGGCCACCCTTGGCTAAGAGGTGGGCACCTATTTTAATCCCAACAAACTTTATCCATTGGGAAGTGGTAATTTTCCAAGGGAATTCAGATGCTATTGTCAAGAGGAAGGAGTGCCAAGCAGTTAAATAACCAGAAATGCCCACTGTGGACAGCTTGCAACATTTCAACAGAGCTAAACTGAACACAATTGGATATTAATTGCTTTGTGAAATATCACATTCATCTGTAATATGTAAATAGATGAGAATGTTTCTCGTGAAATTCTCACTAACATTTTTCACTTCAGTTAGCCTTACGAGGGATGCCTAGAATCTTCTTTTTTCCTTCTTTTCATTTTTTCATCAGAAAAAACAAAAAAACCCTCAAAATTCCAGAAGGAGGCTTTTCTTTTTTTTTTTTTTTTTTTTTTCCACACACACACACTGTATTTTATTTTTACAAGAGATAGATAGACTGACACCAAGCATTGTACATGGATGACCACAACAAAAGCAACAATGATTGCAATTACCAAACATGAAACACACTTATACTATGTCATAACATTGACATTCAGTCCAGTAATCCTCCACTGTAACAGCTCCTTTACTTTGCAGTGAAAATTGATTTGTATATTCTTTTCCTCTGAGTCCTTGTGGGATTTTTTTTTTTTAATTCAGACAGAAAGTCACAAAAATTATACTCATCCTCATCAGTTCACTCAGTCCCATGTAATTAATTTCTTTTTTTTCATCTTGATCTTTTGTTAGCACTTTTATGAGTTCATCAGTTTTTCATTAGAGTTCTGAAAATGCTTATTCATTCAGTTCAGCAGTACAGTCAGTTACCAGAAACCTGTACTTGTCAGAGTCTTTTCCATGAATTTCTTGAAGATGAAACTCTTTTATAGGAACATATTTGCAAAATCATCAGAGTACACCCAGAACTGTCTGTAAATGACAAAAGACTTAAAAATGACCATGGTTAAAGATTTGATGAAAGTTCATAATAATGCAGTTGACAAGAAAATTAGTTATTTCTGAGATATACATTTTAAAGTAATAACTAGGATTATTACTTATAACATTATACCAGAACATATAAGATTTTTAGACGTTTCCTGTAATGTCTGAAACATTTATATTAACATATTTCCATACATATTTCCATACAAATACAAATATAAGATTTTTAGAAATTTCATGTAATGTCTGAAACATTTATATTAACATATTTCCATACATATTTCCATACAAATACAAATATAAGATTTTTAGAAATTTCATGTAATGTCTGAAACATTTATATTAACATATTTCCATACATATTTCCATACAAATACAAATATAAGATTTTTAGAAATTTCATGTAATGTCTGAAACATTTATATTAACATATTTCCATACATATTTCCATACAAATACAAATATAAGATTTTTAGAAATTTCATGTAATGTCTGAAACATTTATATTAACATATTTCCATACATATTTCCATACAAATACAAATATAAGATTTTTAGAAATTTCATGTAATGTCTGAAACATTTATATTAACATATCTCCATACATATTTCCATACAAATACAAATATAAGATTTTTAGAAATTTCATGTAATGTCTGAAACATTTATATTAACATATCTCCATACATATTTCCATACAAATACAAATATAAGATTTTTAGAAATTTCATGTAATGTCTGAAGCATTTATATTAACATATTTCCATACATATTTCCATACAAATACAAATATAAGATTTTTAGAAATTTCATGTACTGTCTGAAACATTTATATTAACATATTTCCATACATATTTCCATACAAATACAAATATAAGATTTTTAGAAATTTCATGTAATGTCTGAAACATTTATATTAACATATTTCCATACAAATAACCCAATGAAAGTTTAGTATTAGTTGTTTTGTTTGTTTTTTTATACTGCAGGTTCTTATTAGGCATCAGTTTTATACACATCAGTGTATACATGTCAATCCCAATCGCCCAATTCAGCACATCACCATCCCCACCTCATCGCAGTTTTCCCCCCTTGGTGTCCATATGTCCATTCTCTACATCTGTGTCTCAACTTCTGCCCTGCAAACTGGCTCATCTGTACCATTTTTCTACGTTCCACATACATGCATTAACATACGATATTTGTTTTTCTCTTTCTGACTTACTTCACTCTGTATGACAGTCTCTAGATCCATCCACTTCTCAACAAATGACTCAATTTCGTTCCTTTTTATGGCTGAATAATATTCCATCGTATATATGTACCACAACTTCTTTATCCATTCGTCTGTTGATGGGCATTTAGGTTGCTTCCATGACCTGGCTATTGTAAATAGTGCTGCAATGAACATTCGGGTGCACGTGTCTTTTTGAATTACGGTTTTCTCTGGGTATATGCCCAGTAGTGGGATTGCTGGGTCATATGGTAATTCTATTTTTAGTTTTTTAAGGAACCTCCATATTGTTCTCCATAGTGGCTGTATCAATTTACATTCCCACCAACAGTGCAAGAGGGTTCCCTTTTCTCCACACCCTCTCCAGCATTTGTTGTTTGTAGATTTTCTGATGATGCCCATTCTAACAGGAGTGAGGTGATACCTCATTGTAGTTTTGATTTGCATTTCTCTAATAATTAGTGATGTTGAGCATCTTTTCATGTGCTTCGTGGCCGTCTGTATGTCTTCTTTGGAGAAATGTCTATTTAGGTCTTCTGCCCATTTTTGGATTGGGGTGTTTGTTTCTTTGATATTGAGCTGAATGAGCTGTTTATATATTTTGGAGATTAATCCTTTGTCCGTTGATTCATTTGCAAATATTTTCTCCCATTCTGAGGGTTGTCTTTTCGTCTTGTTTATGGTTTCCTTTGCTGTGCAAAAGCTTTGAAGTTTCATTAGGTCCCACTTGTTTATTTTTGTTTTTATTTCCATTACTCTAGGAGGTGGATCGAAAAAGATCTTGCTGTGATTTATGTCAAAGAGTGTTCTTCCTATGTTTTCCTCTAAGAGTTTTATAGTGTCCAGTCTTATATTTAGGTCTCTAATCCATTTTGAGTTTATTTTTGTGTATGGTGTTAGGGAGTATTCTAATTTCATTCTTTTACATGTGGCTGTCCAGTTTTCCCAGCACCACTTATTGAAGAGACTGTCTTTTCTCCATTGTATATCTTTGCCTCCTTTGTCATAGATTAGTTGACCATAGGTGCGTGGGTTAATCTCTGGGCTTTCTATCTTGTTCCATTGATCTATGTTTCTGTTTTTGTGCCAGTACCATATTGTCTTGATTACTGTAGCTTTGTAGTATAGTCTGAAGTCAGGGAGTCTGATTCCTCCAGCTCCATTTTTTTGCCTCAAGACTGCTTTGGCTATTCGGGGTCTTTTGTGTCTCCATACAAATTTTAAGATGATTTGTTCTAGCTCCGTAAAAAATGCCATTGGTAATTTGATAGGGATTGCATTGAATCTGTAGATTGCTTTGGGTAGTATACTCATTTTCACAATGTTGATTCTTCCAATCCAAGAACATGGTATATCTCTCCATCTGTTGGTATCATCTTTAATTTCTTTCATCAGTGTCTTATAGTTTTCTGCATACAGGTCTTTTGTCTCCCTAGGTAGGTTTATTCCTAGGTATTTTATTCTTTTTGTTGCAATGGTAAATGGGAGTGTTTCCATAATTTCTCTTTCAGATTTTTCATCATTAGTGTATAGGAATGCAAGAGATTTCTGTGCATTAATTTTGTAACCTGCAACTTTACCATATTCATTAATTAGCTCTAGCAGTTTTCTGGTGGCAGTTTTAAGATTCTCTATGTATAGTATCATGTCATCCGCAAACAGTGACAGTTTTACTTCTTCTTTTCCAATTTGTATTCCTTTTATTTCTTTTTCTTCTCTGATTGCCGTGGCTAGGACTTCCAGAACTATGTTGAATAATAGTGGTGAGAGTGGACATCCTTGTCTCGTTCCTGATCTTAGAGGAAATGCTTTCAGTTTTTCACCATTGAGAATGATGTTTGCTGTGGGTTTGTCATATATGGCCTTTATTATGTTGAGGTAGGTTCCCTCTATGCCCACTTTCTGGAGAGTTTTTATCATAAATGGGTGTTGAATTTTGTCAAAAGCTTTTTCTGCATCTATTGAGATGATCATATGGTTTTTATTCTTCAATTTGTTAATATGGTGTATCACATTGATTGATTTGCGTATATTGAAGAATCCTTGCATCCCTGGGATAAATCCCACTTGATCGTGGTGTATGATCCTTTTAATGTGTTGTTGGATTCTGTTTGCTAGTATTTTGTTGAGGATTTTTGCATCTATATTCATCAGTGATATTGGTCTGTAATTTTCTTTTTTTGTAGTGTCTTTGTCTGGTTTTGGTATCAGGGTGATGGTGGCCTCATAGAATGAGTTTGGGAGAGTTCCTTCCTCTGCAATTTTTTGGAAGAGTTTGAGAAGGATGGGTGTTAGCTCTTCTCTAAATGTTTGATAGAATTCACCTGTGAAGCCATCTGGTCCTGGACTTTTGTTTGTTGGAAGATTTTTAATCACAGTTTCAATTTCATTACTTGTGATTGGTCTGTTGATATTTTCTGTTTCTTCCTGGTTCAGTCTTGGAAGGTTATACCTTTCTAAGAATTTGTCCATTTCTTCCAGGTTGTCCATTTTATTGGCATAAAGTTGCTTGTAGTAGTCTCTTAGGATGTTTTGTATTTCTGCGGTGTCTGTTGTAACTTCTCCTTTTTCATTTCTGATTTTATTGATTTGAGTCCTCTCCCTCTTTTTCTTGATGAGTCTGGCTAATGGCTTATCAATTTTGTTTATCTTCTCAAAGAACCAACTTTTAGTTTTATTGATCTTTGCTATTGTTTTCTTTGTTTCTATTTCATTTATTTCTGCTCTGATCTTTATGATTTCTTTCCTTCTGCTAACTTTGGGTTTTGTTTGTTCTTCTTTCTCTAGTTTCTTTAGGTGTAAAGTTAGATTGTTTACTTGAGATTTTTCTTGTTTCTTTAGGTAGGCTTGTATAGCTATAAACTTCCCTCTTAGAACCGCTTTTGCTGCATCCCATAGGTTTTGGGTCGTCGTGTTTTCATTGTCATTTGTCTCTAGGTATTTTTTTATTTCCTGTTTGATTTCTTCAGTGATCTCTTGGTTATTTAGTAACGTATTGTTTAGCCTCCATGTGTTTGTCTTTTTTACGTTTTTTTCCCTGTAATTGATTTCTAATCTCATAGCGTTGTGGTCAGAAAAGATGCTTGATATGATTTCAATTTTCTTAAATTTACTGAGGCTTGATTTGTGACCCAAGATGTGATCTATCCTGGAGAATGTTCCGTGTGCACTTGAGAAGAACGTGTAATCTGCCGTTTTTGGATGGAATGTCCTATATATATCAATTAAATCTATCTGGTCTATTGTGTCATTTAAAGCTTCTGTTTCCTTATTTATTTTCATTTTGGATGATCTGTCCATTGGTGTAAGTGAGGTGTTAAAGTCCCCCACTATTATTGTGTTACTGTCGATTTCCTCTTTTATAGCTGTTAGCAGTTGCCTTATGTATTGAGGTGCTCCTATGTTGGGTGCATATATATTTATAATTGTTATATCTTCTTCTTGGATTGATCCCTGGATCATTATGTAGTGTCCTTCCTTGTCTCTTGTAACATTCTTTATTTTAAAGTCTATTTTATCTGATATGAGTATAGCTACTCCAGCTTTCTTTTGATTTCCATTTGTGTGGAATATCTTTTTCCATCCCCTCACTTTCAGTCTGTATGTGTCCCTAGGTCTGAAGTGGGTCTCTTGTAGACAGCATATATATGGGTCTTGTTTTTGTATCCATTCAGCCAGTCTATGTCTTTTGGTTGGGGCATTTAATCCATTCACGTTTAAGGTAATTATCGATATGTATGTTCCTATGACCATTTTCTTAATTGTTTTGGGTTTGTTTTTGTAGGTCCTTTTCTTCTCTTGTGTTTCCCACTTAGAGAAGTTCCTTTAGCATTTGTTGTAGAGCTGGTTTGGTGGTGCTGAATTCTCTTAGCTTTTGCTTGTCTGTAAAGCTTTTGATTTCTCCATCAAATCTAAATGAGATCCTTGCTGGGTAGAGTAATCTTGGTTGTAGGTTCTTCCCTTTCATCACTTTAAGTATTTCATGCCACTCCCTTCTGGCTTGCAGAGTTTCTGCTGAGAAATCAGCTGTTAACCTTATGGGGGTTCCCTTGTATGTTATTTGTCGTTTTTCCCTTGCTGCTTTCAATAATTTTTCTTTGTCTTTAATTTTTGCCACTTTGATTACTATGTGTCTTGGCGTGTTTCTCCTTGGGTTTATTCTGTATGGGACTCTCTGCGCTTCCTGGACTTGGGTGGCTATTTCCTTTCCCATGTTAGGGAAGTTTTCGATTATAATCTCTTCAAATATTTTCTCTGGTCCTTTCTCTCTCTCTTCTCCTTCTGGGACCCCTATAATGCGAATGTTGTTGCGTTTAATGTTGTCCCAGAGGTCTCTTAGGCTGTCTTCATTTCTTTTTATTCTTTTTTCTTTAGTCTGTTCCGCAGCAGTGAATTCCACCATTCTGTCTTCCAGGTCACTTATCCGTTCTTCTGCCTCAGTTATTCTGCTATTGATTCCTTCTAGTGTAGTTTTCATTTCAGTTATTGTATTGGTCATCTCTGTTTGTTTGTTCTTTAATTCTTCTAGGTCTTTGTTAATCATTTCTTGCATCTTCTCAATCTTTGCCTCCATTCTTATTCCGAGGTCCTGGATCATCTTCACTATCATTATTCTGAATTCTTTTTCTGGAAGGTTGCCTATCTCCACTTCATTTAGTTGTTTTTCTGGGGTTTTTTCTTGTTCCTTCATCTGGTACATAGCCCTCTGCCTTTTCATCTTCTCTGTCTTTCTGTAACTGTGGTTTTTGGTCCACAGGCTGCAGGATTGTAGTTTTTCTTGCTTCTGTTGTCTGCCCTCTGGTGGTTGAGGCTATCTAAGAGGCTTGATGGGAGGCTCTGGTGGTGGGTAGAGCTGACTGTTGCTGTGGCGGTCAGAGCTCAGTAAAACCTTAATCCACTTGACTGTTGATGGGTGGGGCTGGGTTCCCTCCCTGTTGCTGTGGCGATCAGAGCCCAGTAAAACCTTAATCCACTTGACTGTTGATGGGTGGGGCTGGGTTCCCTCCCTGTTGGTTGTTTTGCCTGAGGCAACCCAACACTGGAGCCTACCCGTGCTCTTTGGTGGGGTTAATGGCAGACTCTGGGAGGGCTCACGCCAAGGAGAACTTCCCAGGACCTCTGCTGCCAGTGTCCTTATCCCCACGGTGAAACAGAGCCACCACTCGCCTCTGCAGGAGACCCCCCAACACCAGCAGGTACGTCTGGTTCAGTCTCCCCCAGGGTCACTGCTCCTTCCCCTGGGTCCCGATGCACACATTACTTTGTGTGTGCCCTCCAAGAGTGGGGTCTCTGTTTCCCCCAGTCCTGTCACAGTCCTGCAATCAATTCCCACTAGACTTCAAAGTCTGATTCTCTAGGAATTCCTCCTCCCTTTGCCGGACCCCCAGGTTGGGAAGCCTGAGGTGGGGCTCAGAACCTTCACTCCAGTGGGTGGACTTCTGTGGTATAAGTGTTCGCCAGTCTGTGAGTCACCCACCCAGCAGTTATGGGATTTGATTTTACTCTGATTGAGCCCCTCCTACCGTCTCACTGTGGCTTCTCCTCTGTCCTTGGACGTGGGGTGTCCTCCTTGGTGAAGTCCAGGGTCTTCCTGTCAATGATTGTCCAGCAGCCAGTTGTGATTCTGGTGCTCTCACAAGAGGGAGTCGAGGCTTTTCTTTAAAACATTTCCTTACTGGATCTATCTATCCCGACGTGGAAGGTTGTACGTTACATGTCGCTAAGTGAAAACAAGCAAGTTTCAGAACAGCATGGAATGTCATTTTGATAAAATATTTAAAATACAAATATAACTGAACATGTTACCAAAAAGTCTTCAAGCATACGCACCAAGCTTGTAATAGTGGTGTGGTAAGCAGAGTAACGGTCCCTCAAGTGTGTCCACATTTTAATCCCCAGAACCTGTGAATATACTACCTTACATGACAAAAGGAACTATGCAGATATGATTGAATTAAGGATCTGCAAAGGGAGGATGATCCTGGATTATCCAGGTGGTCCCAATACAATCACAAGTGCCTTATAAGTGACAGAGGGAGGCAGGAGAGTCAGTGTCAGAGTAATGAGGTGTGAGAAAGGCTGGACCAGCCATTGCTGGCTGTGGAGAGGGGAGGAAGCCAGGAGCCAAGGATGCAGGCCAGTCCTAGAGGCTGCAAGAGGCAAGGAAATGCATTTTCCCCTGGAACCTCCAGAATAGAACTCAGCCCCTGCAGCACCTTGATTTTCAACCAGCAAGACCCAGTTTGGATTTCCAACCTCCAGAACTGTAAGATAATAAATTCATGGGGGATTTTTTTAAGCCACTATGTTTGTGGTAGTTTGTTACATCAGCAGCAGGAAACTGATGCAAGTGATTATTCTGAGGAAGAAGGTTTTGGGGGAGAGGGAAGTGAGAGGAGACATCAAAGGACATTAATACTTGTAAACTGGGAATTTTTGCAAGAATATCATTTGTATGCTAACCACTAATATATGTCTTTTGAAGATACTTTACAAACAGGTCATTACAAATAACTCATTTTCCAAAGACTTTGCTGAATTTGCTGAAATTATCAGTTTTTTTAAGGAAAAAGAATTTGCTACTTAACATTCATAGACTTTAAAAAAGTGTGTGCATATGTATGAGGCTTGTATTAGTCAAAGAATGTGTTAAGTTGCATGGATGTGTGTGTGTGTGTGTGTGTGTGTGTGTGTGTGTGTGTGTGTACACGTACCTATTTATTTATTTATTGGATGAAGGTCAGGGTTTCTTTTTCTCTCATGTAACTTGAAGACTAGAGGTCCAAAGGAAGGAGGCCCAGGGCTAGTTAGAGGCTTCAGGGTTATAAATTTCTCTGTCTCCTTCTCAGTCTCTTGTTCTGCCATTTGCAGAGAACACGGCTTTCACTCCCAAAGTTGCCTCATGGCTATAAAATGGCTACAGGAGCTCCAGCCATGACATCTGTATTCTTGGCAAGAAAAAGAAAGAATAAAGTGGGAGGGGGAGGCAAAAGTGCCTCACATTCCAGCTGAGTCAGACCCTTTTTAGGAACATTGTTAAATTGGCATTGGCAATAATCTAGCCACGTGGCCACCTCTGTCCATAAGGAAGGCTGGAAAATGTAGGGTTTCAGCTGGTTACATTGACATCCCCAACAGAATCAGGGTTCTCTTAGTGAAGAAAAAGGGGAGAGATCAATTTTGGGTAAACGGTTAGCAGCCTGTGTACAGACTTCAGTGACAACCAAATTATAAAGCAGGGACCTTTGTAACTATGTCTTTAAGGAGAAACATTATGCCATAATGAACAGTACTTAACCATTCAAGGCAATATAAATAGACATACCATAAACATTTTATAATTGTTTAAAGCTAACCCATTGGAAAAAACGGCAATAAAAAATTTTAAACCTAAAAGAATTAGTTCAACTCTGAATTGGTTTGTAGGACATCAACTCAGTAAATATACTTTTTTTTTAATAAAGTTATTTTTTTTAAGATTTTTTTGATGTGGACCATTTTTAAAGACTTTATTGAATTTGTTACAATACTGCTTCTGTTTTATGTTTTGTTTTTTTGGCCACAAGGCGTGTGGGATCTTAGCTCCCCGACCAGGGATCGAACCCTGCATTGGAAGGTGAAGTCTTAACCACTGGACCACCAGGGAAGTGCCTCAGTAAATTTACTTTTAAAAACAGTCCTAGTTTAAGATGAACTTCAGAAGGGATATAAAGTACCCCTCTTTGAAATTTTTATGCAAAATGTTTGTGTTTGAGCATTTTTTCTGGTTAAATGCTGCATACTTCCTCAAAGGAGTTGATGACCCAAAAAAGCTAATAACCATGGATCTAGGTGTCGTGCCCATTTGCAAGATACCAAACAACTTATCTAACTGAATTTGAACTGGGTTTCATACAAACATTCTCAGGCCAAACAAAAACTACCTGATGGAGTTAAGAGGGCTGGGGGTGGCATGCACAGCTCGAGTCCAGGGACTGATCAGAGACAAGTATTACATAGCAAAAGGCATAGGCTGTCCAGCCTCTGAAGAAGCAGGAAGGGACCAGGTCTCAGGCCCCCAGAGACTGAGCCACGGGGGCAGAGTAAGTGACATCCTAGAGAGGGCAGTATTTCATTTTGAGTCTGAGAAGTAAGAAAAGAACAACATAGACCATCTGTCTGATAGATCTACAAACACAGATATTTGGCATTTAGTATTAAAACTGTTTATCAAGCTCCCAATGCTGCTGATGAACAAATAGGAGCCTCATGTTCTGGGTTGCACGGTTGATGTGAGGGGGGAGCAGGGCTGTCATCCATCAGTCTAATGAATCTACCCACACAGGTTTAAGACTTCAAGAGACTTGGAGATTAGGACAGAGTCAATCGGCTTATTTCATCCAAAGGGTCCCCAAAGCAAAAACAAGTGGTATAGTTGCAACATAATGGTTATCTGGCTTTGTAAACACCTGGAATTTTATCGACCAGGGAAAGAGCACCACTTTGGGGCTCCATCCTGGGTGTCTAGCCCACCTGTCGCCTGCCTCCGTTGTGGAGCGGAGAGCCTAATAATTGGAAGTTCTCCAAAGTGGGGTGCCCCTCACAGGATTTTCAGAGCAGTCACTGCATTGCGAGAAGAACATGTTAGAACACTTTAAAATCGAGTATCTTAAAAACAAGGGAGGGAATTCCCTAGCAGTCCAGTGGTTAGGATTCTGTGCTTCCACTGCAGGGGGGAAGGGTTCAGTCCCTCGTCGGGGAACTAAGATCCCGCATGCCGTGCCCTGCAACATGGCCCCCACCAAAAAGGGAAATATGCGTGACGAATTTTCAATACATGGACTGACAGCGGCAATGACACTAGGTAGAGATGTCTGATGGTCAGACCTCACTCACAGGAGGGGACATGTCTGTGAAAGAGTAGGGGCTTCACAGCTCGTGGGCACTGACTGTGGCATCCCACTGCTTCCGGTGTCTGGCAACACATGGACATTTATTTACGCCAGTTAAGTGGATTTATAGATCATAGTATCTAATTTTATGTAAACTAGCCTCACAAAATATACAAAAAACCTTAAAAGGTTACATGGGAAAGAAAAAAACTCTTCTGATTGAAGATCCGACTAAGGCAAAATCAAACCAGATAATGGCAGAGTTGACATTTGTGGTCCTAAAACAAGGTTTCTTCAGCTACATGACACAGGAAAAATAAGGACGATCTGATTGGACCAGACAAGAAGTGGTTCCCACCAAACTGAAAATATCCAGGAGACTACCAGAAATATGGAAGGATATCTACCATCATGCACCTAAATTTCACTTTAGGTGTATCTATCGAGCTTATATTGCATCTGTGAAATGTCTTTTTCAACTGTGACAGCCATTAAAACCAATGAGAAAACAAACTGAACTTAGAAGGAGACCTTTGAATTGCTGTATCACAAAATGTCAAACCACAATTTTCAAAAATAATGAAGCGTATTCAAACACATTGCACTGATTAAAAATAGCATTTTCAAGAAAAAAATTCATGTCACGAATAAAAATGAATAAATATTTTCAAATATTGTTAATTTCCAACTTAGATCATCCTTTGAAAACATCTATTTTGTGTATGTTATGATGTGCATCATATATAAATACAGCAATATGTGTATAGAACAAAATATAAATAGACATCCTTGAGAGTTTCTACTCAAAATGTGGCCTGTACAATCAAAAATGTTTAGAAATCATTGCTGAAGATGATCGAGGATTGTAGTAATTTACCAATAAAATAATCTAATCCTCGTCACTTTGGTAATCTTCCTGGATAACGTAATGCTTTAACCCGGTTAAAATATGATCTCTCCTTCCTTTAAACTCCCACAGCTCTAACTCGAAGGTAACTGTGCTTTGTCTTCTACTAATTACACTGAACACTTTCTTCTTGGATTATAATTACTTGAGTGGATGTGTGGTCCTCCTATAGACTTGAGAGAAAGCACACTGTGGACAGAATTAGGGTTTGAGTCATGGCTTAATTATTTATCTCCTCTAGCACTTAGCACCTAGGAGATGCTCATCAAAAATTTATTTGGAAGTTAAAAGAAAATGAGTAAGTGTCTAGAAGGCCTTTAGGACTGATGATCACAGTGGACAGTTTCATTATTTGACAAGTCATTGAGATAAACCACTCATTGCTGAGACTTGCCCAGAGTGAGTACTCTTTCCATTAGAGGGAACGTTTTCATCCTCTGATTGTACGGGTAACCGTTTATGCAAAAGACAGCTCATTTCTGATCAGAAATAAAGCAGCAATATATTTAGCTAGTGTTTGTGGCTTGGAGATGCCTAACTCATTCTCATGTGTTTCCTTTTTCTTTGGCCACAGGCGTGCCGCATGGGGGATCTTAGTTCCCCAACCAGGGATGGAACCCTTGCCCCTGCAGTGGAAGCGCAGAGTCTTAACCACTGAACGGCCAGGGAAGTCCCACGTGTTTCCATCTTAAATGACTGGGTCAAGCACAATGTTCTCTATTGTTCTCAGCTTGACTCCTACATATATGGTCGTAGAAAACAAACTCAGTATCATATTTAGCTAATTTATATAGAGAGATTTTTAAATAACCTGCCAATGGCAGATAACCTCACTGTTCAAACTAATCTTAATAGCTAGATTACTTATAAAATATGCAATAAGTTCTAATGGACTGACTCCCTGACAGTAGGAACTAAGTGGAATCTTGCTTTATGTGCTGACATGAGAATGTCTTATTTGACTTCAGCCATGTATCTGATTTAGTCGTGTAACTGATTCTCTCTTTTTTTTAATGTCAAAATTATTTTAATATGATCTCTCTGCTTGGAACAGGTCCATAAGTTCCCCTTGGTTCCTCAGTAATTTCCCAATTTGAAACCCCAGATCTAGTAAAAATTTAAAATTCTCCATTTGCCTTTGCAAGAAAGTCAGTGATAATCTGCTAGTAATTTGGGGGGCCATTTCTGCCCTACTAAATTCTGAAAGATTATGAAAAATTACTAAAAAATAAGTAGGAGATGGGTCTCACAAAAGAGATATGTTCTTTTATGACTTCTTCCCCAATTTGCCCATGCTTGGTAATGACGCACAGCGACTTATTTTTTACTTTCTAAAGAATTGATAACATGGAAGGACATTGGGCTGCCCTTGTATGAATATAACCCAACTGCCTTCCAGCTCTAGGGTTCAAGATTAGAATTGTTTTTTAGAAACAAGAAATAGATTGAGCTGAGCCATCCATAGCCCTACACTGAGTTCCCACTGTGACCGCTAGCACATAGAAAATCACTTGGTTAATGTATGATACTAATGAGCCTGAGATCAAAAGTCCTATTTCCATGCAAGAGAGTTGGTATATATAGAGACCCCATAGCACAGTCATAGCCCCAAGTACCTTCTGCCCTCTGGAATATACATGTCTCTGTTCGTGTGGAAATGATACAAGCCTTGGGTATGTCTAAAAGTTATGCCGCAAAACAAAAATCACTGCAAAATTGGAAAGAGCCTTTTATAATGATTTTAATTCTGAGGGCTGGGATGGTTCATTTTATACGTCAACTGGACCAGGCTAAGGGATGCCCAGATAGCTGTTAAGACGTTATTTCTGAGTGTGTCATGAGGGTGTTTCCAGAAGAGATTAGCATTTGAGTCAGGAGACTTGAGTAAAGAAAATTGCCCTCAACAATGTGTGTGGGCCTCATCTGATCTGATGAGGGCCTGAATAGAACAAAAGGCAGAAGAAGGGCAAATTTGCTCTCTTGGCTTGAGCTGGGATATCCATCTTCTGCCCTCCGACATCAGTGCTCCTAATTGTCAGATCTTCAGACTCAGCCTGGGACTTATGCCATCACCTCCACGTCCACCCCGGCTCCCTGCTCTCAATCTTGGGCCACAGGGCTTGGGCTGGAACTACACCCCTGGTTTCCCTAAGCCTCCAGCTTGCAGACAGCAGATCGTGGGACTTCTCAGCCTCCATAATCACGTGAGCCAATCCCTCATTATAAATCTCTGTATCTTCTAGAGAACAAACTAGTGGTTACCACTGGGAGGGGATGGGGGAGGGACAATAGAGGGGAGGGGGAGTAGGAGACACAAACTTTGGGGTGTAAGATGGGCTCAGGGATGTATTGTACAGCACAGGGAATAGAGCCAATATTTTGTAATAACTGTAAGTGGAAAGTAACCTTTAAAAATTGTGTAAAAAATTAAAAATAAAAAACCTCTATATCTGTATCATCTATACCTATAGCTATATCATCTCCTATTGGTTCTATTTCTCTGGGGATCCCTGACTAATACAAAGATGCTCTTCAGCAGATGGTCTTTTTTAAATTGAAGTACGGTTGATTTACAGTATTGTGTTAGCTTCAGGTGTACAGCAAAGTGATTCAGTTATATTTTTTTCAGATTATTTTCCATTATAAGACATTTAATGTGGTTGCCTGTGCTATACAGTAAATCCTTGTTGCTTAGCTATTTTATGTCTAGTAGTTTACATTCATTAATCCCATACTCTTAATTTATCCTCCCCCCTCCCTTGCCCCTTTGGTAACCATAAGTTTGTTTTCTATGTCTGTGACTCTGTCTCTGTTTTGTACATGGATTCATTTGTATTATTTTGTAGTTTCCACATATGTGATACCATGTGGTATTTGTCTTCAGACAGTCTTGAATGAAGAAATTATATCAACCAGGATCACTAGGTAAAAATGGAGAGCAAACTAATTTTTAAAGGGATCCATCCAGCCTCTCCATGAAAAGGGCACCGAGCCAATGTTGAGTCCTCATATTCTGAATTTTTGGAAAACAATAAAAATGAAGGACCCTGAACAAAAAAACTAGTTTTTCCTGTCTTGTTCAGTGTCAACACACTACAAGTTTTCTATAAGGATACATTTTTATAATAATAAAAAGAATGCATTCTCATTTTATAAAATCAGGAAAACTCCAAAAACTATGGAGAATAAAATTTAAATTATCCATAATCCCACAATTCATTCAATTGCTTATTCGAGTAACACATATACAAAATTGCATACCTTACTATGTGCAGAGCATGTCTCAAGGCTCACCATCCAGAAATGTTAACTTCCAATTGCTTTCCTTCCAGCTCTTTTCTCAATACACTTTTGATAATAAAATAGGAATCAGATTATATACAGTTTTGGGTTCTCTTTTTCACTTAACATAGCATAAACTTTTCCAAATTATCAAATAATATTCAAAACAATGATTTTAACAGCTGCATAGTATCACATCACATGAATTTACACTAGTTTGTTAAACCATTCTACTTGGGAATATACACAATTATCAATTTTTCATTATTATAAATAATGCTGTGAGTAATATCCTTTGGCCACATATCTGATTATCTTTGGAAAATTTTCCTAGGATTTGGATTGCTAGATCCAAAGCCTCGAACATGTTTAAGGTTCTAGATACACAGTACTCAGTTGCTTTCTTGAAAGACTGAAATGGTTTACATCCACCAGTTAAGAGAACGTCTGTCACAGTGAGATCCCATCCCTCAAAACAATGAGTATTAGCATTTAAAAAAGGCTTCGCCAACTGGGTCAAATTGGTTTTTCTTTTAATCTACATTTCTTAGTTTACAAGGTAAGTCAAGCTTTTAAAAAATATATATGTACCTTCCTTCATAGATTAGCTATGCATGTTCTTTGTCATTTTCCAAGGAGTGGTTAATATTCCTTCTTAACATTACAGTCTTACTATTGATCACGGAAGGCTTTGTCTTGTTGCATTCTGAGATCTAGCACCTTCGTTGAGGCAAAGGAGGTGGGGTGGAGAAAAGGCTCAGAGTAGAAAGGCAGACTTGCTCTCTTAGTCCTTCCATCAACAAGGGATGACCTGGGCTAAGTCTCTTGGCATATCTGAGCTTCAGTTTTCCCCTCTGTAAATAAGAGGATTTAATTAAGGGCCTTCCGGTCTTGTGACCACATGATGCTATAAAAAGATGTTATAGATCCATAGTTTCAAAATCTCCTTCATTATCATGATTTCATGAGCTTTCGGGAGGTAGTGTTAGTGGAGAAGCATCAACACGTAAGCTTTCTCCTGTTCCAACCTAGGGCTCCACTACCCACCAGCTGTGAGCAAATCCCTTCAGCGTTCTTAGCTCCCTGATCTGTAAATGGAAACTTTGTCTTACACGTTTATTGTAAGAATGAAATGAAGTAATAAAAATGAAAGTTTAAAGTATAATATACCACACACATATGTATATATATATGTGCACACACACATATATGTGTATATATGTATACACACATATATGTATATATATATGTATACACACACACACACACCTATACTATGAAGTTGCATTTAAAAGCATTTACTTTTCAAAAAAAAATTACATAAATAAAAAATAAAAGCATTGACTGCTTATAAATCTCAGTGCACAAAAAAAAGAAAAATTATTTTTTGGACCCCATTACATGGACCCCACTTTCACATGAGATTCTAGACTCCGGGGCTCCAAAGATAGCAAGGTCACAAAGAAAACGTAAATAGAAACAAATGAAGCTAACCCTTCTTTTTCTTAATCTTCCAAGGATGGAGCCCCAAGTGATATATATATGCAATTTTCTAAGGTACTTTTGGCTATCATGATTTTCTCCTTGTGGGTGAACCGACTCAATAGCTTAATTCACACATTAGGTAGGTGTGTGTGTGTAACTATGTGGGTGTGTGTATGTGTGTATAAGTATACATATACACATACATATACATGTATCTCTCTCACACATGTATATATGACTCACATACATACACCATGAATATATATGCATATATATATCCCTTCTGTATGCATATGAGAACAAAAGTATGTTTAAGCTTGCCTCTCAAATTTTTCTGGAGAAAATGTGATTAGAAAAATGCAAACCACTCTCATTTTAATTCTTTCCTTTCATTTTTGTCATTTAAAACTCATAAATTTGATGGACTCTATATTTATAAAACTTGCTTAATGTATGGTATATTTGTATTGATCTGTACTAACAACCTCAGTTTGTCAGCAAATTGTACTTATACACCCACAGGTAAATATAGCGCTGTTCTGAGCACTGAGACTACATAACATGGAACAGACACCAGCTTGTGATCTAGGGGAGACAAGACATGTAAACATGTAATTATCTAAATATGTACATAAATACAGTTCTGTAATTAAGGAGTGGATATGGGAGGAGGGGGATTTTACTGGTGGGTTAGTGATGTTTACTTCTTTCTTCCCCGTAATATCCTGGCATTTTTCTCCCCATACCTGGGACATGAATTATATAATGCAGTCATTTAGGTTACATATCACATGGAGATAAAAAATAGTCATTAATATTAACACCATTAGAAAACTGGCCAGAGGTATCTCTTCATAAAACAGGCCAGATTTGTCATTCTGGCAAAAGAAAATGGTAGCAAATATGAGCAAATTAAAAAAAGAAAATGAGCAAATACTTTTGGACTAAATTCAGCTTTCATAAAAAGAACAGATACAGGGTTAAGTATAAGGGTATCCCCTGTCCTCAATCAAAGGAACAGGGTGTGGAATATGGTTCGTGTTCTAAGACCTATTTTCATTTTCCTATTCATTCTTCCCCCCCCAGATTTTGTTTATTTTTTCCCCCAGCAAACATTCTTGTGTGTGTTAGGCAACATTTCTAAACACTTTTCACATACTAACTCATTTGATTCACATACTAACCCTACGGGGCCACTTTACAGATGTGAAAACTGAGGCACCAAGAGATTAAATAACTCTCCGAGGTAGCTAGGATTCAGCTTCAGGAAGTCTGGCTTCCGGGTCTACATTCTTGACCCTGAAAATTGCACTCTCTCCTTAGCTGGATGGTGAACTTTGTGCATTTGAGTAGCTGAGGGGACGTGGATGGAATGAGGAGAGAAACAAAGGCTTTGAAAGTTATCCTGTCATTTGAGAACTTGAAAAGAGAAGAGAAAAAGGAAGCCGACATCCCGGGTTACTTGTGTGAAGGCAATGGAAGCAGTGGAAGAACAGGAAGTGGAAGAAAAAGGCAAAGAGACATCCGCCTTCGGCCCGCTCATCTCCTTGGTGACCGGATCTGGTGGTTTGGGGCTGAAGTAGCTGGAACTGGCATCTTTGCTTTCAGGCAGCAGATGTAACTGCACCGGATCCACAGGGCTGCGTCTGCAGCAAACCCACCAGAGTCTCTTTTCACCGACATTACGAAAGGGGTGGCGGAGGAAGCGTTGCTCTCTTACTCAGGCTAAGGAGTAGCCGCAATAAAAGTATTAACCTCTAGGTAAGATTACATTCTGGGCCTCAAAGGAAATTTTCCAGAAGGTGCCCTTTACCAAGTGTAAATTGGAAACAGTTTCCTCTCTTGGGCAAGTTGACTACTGCAGGCGGCAGAGAAAATGCAGTTTTGTGAAGACTTGGGTTTCTCTGATGCATTCTCTTGAAACACAAATATCTAACAGGGGTGGCTGAAACAGTACATCCAGTACTTTTTTTCTTCCCTGTGTCCTTGGATCTTAACTTTGCCTCTGCCCTTAGGTGACTATAGCATGGGCAAGAGATGGTAAGCACTTGCCAGCTGCAGGGAAACGTCCCCCTAAAGAAATTGGTATCAGCAATGAAGGAAAATGAGATTGTTTTCCAAGAGGTAAACAACAAAATGAACTACTGTAGAGCACAGGGAACTATATTCAATATCCTGGGATAAACCATAATGGAAAAGAATTTTTAAAAGAAGGTATATATGTGTGTGTATATGTGTATAACTGAATCACTTTGCTGTACAGCAGTAATTAACACAACATTGTAAATCAACTATACTTCAGTTTTTAAAAAATCAATATATATTGTTTGGAGCAGAGATGTGCAACCTCATCGCGTTGATCATAGTAACTTAATGGAAGATATTAACACAGCTAACGGAATAGCGGTCAATTTCAAGCCGTGTTGGATACTATGGGAGAAGGAAAAGGAGAGAGCAGAGAGGCAAATTCATGCGCTCTGTTGGCCTTCTGAGAGTTTGCTAAGCACTGTGCTGAGGACAGTTAACAGATCTGACTTGCCCTGCCTTCATGGGACCCCAAGCTCACAGCATCCATCTAAGAATAACTCGGGGGAAAGAGGCAGTCCAGGCCTTGGGCTTGCCCATTTGGGGCTATGAATGTTATTGCTCTTCCTGTATTGCCATCTGATGCTCATAGTTGATCACCCATCCAACTTGCAGACTATTGCAGAGAACAGTTGCACTCGCTCTCTCCACCCTTGTATTCTTTTCTCCCCAAAGGAGGAGGAGTTACCCAGACTCAGGACAGCCTATCAACTCCTGGCCTCGTGTGCCAGGGGGCAGGGTCACGGCGTCAGGGCACAGCTCCTGCACCTCGGACTCTTTTGCTCTCTTTGATCAGCCTGCCCAGCCCTGGGACCCGTGAGCCTCGGCCCGTGAGCCTCATGTCTTCACTAGGCTGCCTTCTGCCTTTTCTTGCCCTAGCTTCTTGGGATGCATCTGGGGGCACAGGGCGGGGGATGGAGGGGTAAGTCAGTTTGGCCCTGCCAGTTTGGGTGAGTTGGAGCCTGGGGGCTTCAAGAGACAGGTACTGCTTTGATCCCTAAACATTCCCTGGGCCTCTTCCTCTCACTGAGACCCCTACATGAGTGCAGGGTGAGGACTGGCAACCCTCACCTCCAAGAGATGCTTCAGGCCATTCTGACCTGATAACATTCAATCCTTGGTAGTCACCACCTCCCACCCCTACACTGTCCCATTTTCTGTTTCTTCTTTTTTTTCTTTTTCTTTCTTTCTTTCTTTTTTTTTTTTTGCTATTTATTTTGTTTGTTTTTGTTTAATTTTTATTTTTACTTCTTAAACTTTTTGTTTTATATCAGAGTATAGTTGCTTAATAATGTTGTGTTAGTTTCAGGTGTACAGCAAAGTGATTCAGTTATACATACACATGTATCTATTCTTTTTCAAATTCTTTGCCCATTTAGGTAGTTACATGATATTGAGCAGAGTTCCCTGTGCTATACAGACCCTGTCCCCTTTTCTAATTCCAGGTTCACCAAGCAAGCTTCAATTGGGTTTTGAGTTCCCATGTTTATACTTATGCTTATGCTTGTTTCAGTGGTCCAGGCTGTGGCACAGTCATTCTCATCATAAGTTAATCAACAGTCATTCTGGTTGTCCACACCTCTGGGAGCTTTAGACGGCATGACCTGTGTCTGAGAGACCAACTCTCAGGTTGCTGACAAAAGTGGGCATATGAGCCTGCAGAGCCGAGGAATGGGTACCTGCCACCAAATTAATGGCATCCTGTGAGCTTGTGCATGGCAACCAGCTTCCTGTTAACCCTTGGAAGCACCAATAGCTGCTGTCCTTTTATAAGTAAAACTTCTACAAGAATAACCTTGTAAAGACTCTGAGAGGAGGAAAGATAATGCAGACAGAGCATCTAAGAGGGTGCCTGACACCAGGTAGTCAATAAATATGGGAGTTATTGCTGTTATTGTTTGCATTTTAGAGATAACTATACATGTCTTGAAGTACAGTCAGCCCTCCATATCTGCGGGTTCCACATCAACGGATTCAACCAAGCTCAGACCAAAAATACTGAAAAAAAAAAAAAATTCCAGAAAATTTCAAAGAGCAAAACTTGAATTTGCCACATGATGGCAACTATTTACCTAGCATTTACATTGTACTTAAAACTATTCACACAGCACTTACATTGTATGAGGTATTATAAGTAATTTAGAGATGATTTAAAGTGTATGGGAAGGGCTTCCTTGGTGGTGCAGTGGTTAAGAATCCACCTGCCAATGCAGGGGACACGGGTTCTAGCCCTGGTCTGGGAAGATCCCACATGCTGCAAGAGAAGCCACCGCAGTGAGAAGCCTGCGCACCGCGACGAAGAGTAGCCCCCACTCACCACAACCAGAGAAAGCCCGCGTGCAGCAATGAAGACCCAACACAGCCAAAAATAAATAAATAAAAATAAAATAAAGTATATGGGAAGATGTGTGTAAGTTATATGCAAATAATACACCATTTTATATAAGGGACTTGAGCCTCCATGGATTTTGGTATCTTCAGGCATCCTGAAACCAGTATACACTATACACTTAAAAGGAGTAGTAAATAACTACTGTCCATAATAAGCAGGAGGCATTCCTTCTCATAATAGGAGACGTTCTTTCCCAACCTTATCTGTAGGCAGTAAGGTAGCAGTGAAGCCACAATATTTCTAAGGACCTGCAATTCTCTAGCCTCTTATAACTCATGCAATTACTTGGTCCAAACGGCTATGTCCAGCCCAACTCTCTCGCTGACTATGTGAGTTCTAAATTCTCCCAGGTGCCATCTGCTTTAGAGTGGCCTGCATTCATGACTCGCCTCAATATCTAATTCTAACCCTGCAAAACACAGGTCGTGGATATACATCCTGCATACGAACCTGTTCACGTTCCCTGTGCACCCACAAGATCAGGGTACATTCTCAGCTACCTTCTCGTTAGGCCCTCAGAGGCGTTCATTAATGCTCTGAGGGGCTCACACAGAAGGGCCTTCTTTGACCTCCACCCCCAGTAAGAAATCCACCACCCAATGCATATACATGCACACGTGTGCACACATGCAAAAGCACACACACCTATATGACCGAAACAAAACCCTTATAAAACAATACTTACCCTTACTATACAGATTAATTCTATTTTCTATTCTATTCTTTTTCTTTAAAAAAAAAAAATACTGACTGAGACCTACTAGATTGATTTCAAAACCCACTAAGGACTCAAGACTGGCTATTTTAAGACATTGTTGTGAGTCCTGTGCGTAGATGTCCCACGACTTGTGTTGTGTACCCAGCCTTGTTTGTCACCATGTTTTCTCCTTGCAAGTCCTAAGAGTGACTTCTGCCTACTCTGAGGCTTTGCTAGGGTTTTTCTGTTGTTGTTTTTTGACATTTTGGTTAACAGATGATAATGTAGCATGATTTTAATATTATTAAATATTAGAAACTTGTAAAAGGTGGTTCCCAGGAAAGGCAGTTTAAGTATTCAAAAAAACGATTTCTGGGAAACTGGGTATGTTGAGCCAGTCCACGGCATGGAGCCGGATTATTGTTACTGTGCTTCACCCTATTAAGAGATCATTATCAAAGTACAAAATCTGTCCAGAAACCTGGCGCCAGGCTGGGACCCACTGGAGAGCGGGTACCCAGCCCCGCTCTCCACGGCCCCCTGGCCTGCTGTGTGGTAGAGCGGAGGGAAAGCTCAGGGTCTGGGAGTCAGACCCAGGTTCCAAACCCAATGACACCATTTCCTAACTGCTGCAACCTCAAGAACACCGTGTAATCTCCCTGAGCTCCGGTTCTCTCATCTGTGAAATGGCTCTCATACCAAATCCATGGGCTCTGCCGGGATTGAGTGGGATTGCGTTGTGTGCATATCCATAGAACTCGTTATGAGATCCCCTACCACAATCAACAGTGCCCCTGTCCCTCCTAAATCCCTTTCAATAATTTGAAGTTTTTGTTTGTTTTTAAATAATAATTTGAAGTTTTAAACTATGGGCCAGGAATAGTGCCATGAGAGAGAACCAGTATCTATCTTTTTCCCCTTTCATTCTCGGGAACTCAGCATCAGATTGATCATAACCCTTGATTCATGACACTGTCATCCTTGGAGGTCATGCATAACCTGATTTTGCTTATTTGGTTAAATAATTATTTTTAACAATATCGTAAGCACCTAGGAGCCCACCACCTTTAACCAAAGCTAGGACCTTGATGATAGCCTTTATCACAGTGCATCATGCGGTTCCCACACTCCCTCCTCTGCACCCACCTATCTAATCCCCTTGCCTCCCTCCCCTCAAAGAAACCTTCATTTTTTCTCTTTAATTCTTTAGAATTTAGAAAACCTACTGTCTTGGATGGAGTCAAGTTCAGGGCCATGCTAAGCTGAACTTTGGGTGGAACCTGGATCATTCATAAACCAGGCAGACACATGGGGTGGAGGTAGTGAGTATGCTGTAATGAGTATCCCTGCAACCCAAGATTTTTGTCACTGCTATTCCTCTTGTGGGGCAGTGGAGCGTCTTCCTTTTCCTCCTCCTCTGGTTGTGCATTCATTCTGTGCCATCCTCAGGAAAACAACACTGAGGAGGAAGTAAAGGGAAAGTTGAGCACAAGATAACTTGGTCTCTGATTAGTCCTCAGAAGCACAGTGGAAGCTTTTCCAAGGATCAATGGCCTTGGCTGAAGTAGGCTATGTATATCTAGACTGTGCTACCACTTTCTGGATACATAGTTTCAGCAGGGAACTAAGCCATCACAGGCTGGCATGGAAAGACCTTGTGACTCTTGTTTAAGGGGACAGGAGAGACCCTCAGAAGAGACAGCAGGAAATTCTAGCTCCACAAGCATAAAGAGATAGAACAGCTAGCTCCTGCCCTCTGTGTTTTCCCTCCGCTCCTCTCCCCGTCTCCCATCCCACTTCTCTCTTTCCTGGGGTTGAAGAATGCTTATATAATATCTTTTTGTGGAGAGTTAGCTCTTAATTATCCACTTTGTGGCATTAAAAAAAAAATCCTAGGTAAATTTCCCCCTCCATCCTACACATTACCGTAGCATCATCTCCTTTTCTGACTCAGCTAGTATACTCTCAAAAAGCAGGTGGATGCCAACTCATTATAAAATTAGCTAAATCAAGTGTGCAAACATATGCATTTCAATGTTGTTCATAAATTTGAGATGATCAGAGCTACCACTCTCCTCTCTCAAGATACTAATAAAATTTTTACTTGAAGCCTATTAAATTGTTTCTTAGCTTTCTCCTTTCTAGAATAAATCATCTCATTTTTTACCCCACTGTCACAAGAATAAGAACCACTCCACCTACTTTCTACCCACTAGTGCACAGATTATAGGGTGCAGGAAACCCTGCCCAAGAAATTGAAGGAAGTAGAAGAAAAATGAATTTCAGAACTTCTGCTGAATGTCATCAGAGATAGAGGGCATTTTTGTTTAGCCAGATACCATTGATAACCAAAAGTAAGTCCAGGCCACTTGGAAAACCCTTGAGTGTTACATTGGTTAATATATTTAGGTAGCAAGCTCCAGAATGGGGGAAAGGGGAGAGAAAAAGAGGAGGTCTCCAGGGCAAGAGAAAGACAGCAAGAAAGGAAAGACAACCAGTGTGAGGTTCCCCAATGGCACAGTCACTGAAGAGCTTCAGACAATGATGTCTGATATGGAACTTCATTTGAAGTTGGCTCCTGTTCTGAGCTGTGCTAAAAGTCTTCATCCCTTACCCTCAAACTCTCACTGTGAGTGGCTCTACCCTACAGCCTGATGGTCATGGTGCTTTGGGGAATGAAGGAGGAGGGAGAGTGACCAAACTAGGCATCGAGCATGTTGGAAAGAACACTGCAGCCACGGGACGACTTGGCTGTTGGGGAGGCAGCCCTCAGTGTACACCACAGAGGGGACACTATGTCTTTCCTTCATTCAACAATCATTTTCTGAGAATGGAGCATGGGACTGGAATGATGTTAAATATGTAGGATGAATAACACACAGGCTCTCCCCGTCACAGGTCCAAAGCCTAGAGGAGAGGGAATTAGGCAGCTATTCCAGCTCCATGGGATAAGAACAATAAAATAATTTATAAAGACACACAATGCATTTATAGCATGGAGGAGCAGAAGAAGATCCCAGAAGAGGTGATCCTTCAGTCATGTTTCAGTTAAGAATTCTTTGGCTTCAAATAATAGAAAAAAACAGGCAATCAGATCCAGGGCCATAATTTGCCAACCCTTAGCTTAAACAAATAGAAGTCTAATATATATATCAAGAAACTCAGAGATGTGTGGTTATTTGTTGTAGCTTGGGAGATCCTGGTTGCCATTATGATCCCAGGCTCTTTCCATCTATCAGCTCTGCCTGCCCTCATGCTTGTTTTCTCATGACACAAAATGACTTTAATAGCTCCAGCATTGGGTCCACCCATGTTCAAGACAGGAAGAAAGAGGAAGAGGCAGCCCCAGCAGCTCTACTCTTGTGATTGTCCCTTTTATTAGAAAGCAGAAACTTTCCCAAGAGTCCCAAATGGATGTAGATTTCCCCGTTGCTTCACTGGCCAGGACTGAGTACATGGTCAACCATGGCAACCAAGGAGGCTGTGGAAGAGACCATCTCTCTCCTTTAGAAGGGAAATGAACAAGGAAGGAGGACCTGGGAACGTGGTTGGGTCCATTCCAAGCAACTGCCATAAGCTGGATCCTAGTGAATGTAAGAAACTGCAAAATGGACAAGGAAGGGTATTCAATCTAAAGAAATGACAGGTGAGAAGTCATAGAGTTGGGGGAAAAAAGCAACGTATTCTAACTACTTACACAAGTTCATGCGACTGCAGCCCGGATGTGAACAGGGGAATGGAGAACAGTGGGAGAAGGCAGGGCTGAAGCATGATGACTTCTGTGGGCCTTGCCAGTGAGCTTGGATTCTACATCTTTTTGTATCCCTAGCATCTAAGAGTGCCTTGATAAAAGCAGATGCCCAATACGTGTTAATGGTTCATGAGACCAAAACAGAAGACAAACAAACCTCGATGGCTGAGGAAATCCTAACTAATTAAAAAGTAAAGATTGAGTCAAGTTTATTGTTTTTGTGGCTCATGTTGTCCCCTTGGCATCAATTTTGTTTTTATGATTAACCCCTAAACTGTACCAAGATAAAAGGGAACCAGCTATACCCGACGATTGCCCATGCTCCAAAATCTCAGCCCCAGACTAGCATCAAGCCCAGTGCAGCCCTGGGCACTGCCCAGACCCTCTCAGTCCCCTTCTTACCATGTTTGTACACCCTTCTTGTCTTTGATGTGCTGTCACGTTCAACAGCCAGCACCAGTGGTTTTTCTTTGGAGGATTAGCATTGCTACTGGAACCACATTGCCCACAAGTAGAGAGAACTGGAAATGCCTGAAAACTCCCAACCCCTGGGGCAGCTCTTAACCAATGACTGACAGTGGTGGGAATAAGAGACCCATCTCCCTTACTCAGGGGCAAGACAACTCTGAGGTATCACTTACCCTACACTCAGCATAACTTCCCCAGTGGGATTGGGTGGAAACCACCCTCTGCCAGTCTTTACTGAGATCCCATGCTTGCTTGGCATCTTTCCCTCCCCTGTCTGCTTCTCCCATACCTTTACTAGTCTTTCCTGGAAGAACTTCCTTAGTAAATCACTTGCTCATGAATCCTTATCTCACTAAATAATTGTTCCTGGGGACCTGGAACCAGACACCCTATCTTGTATTACCAGGTAATACTTTATAGGTTTTGGAATTAGTAGGATCCGTTGCTAGAAACAGAAACTACCCAGATGTGCTAAACAGAAGGAATTTAAAATGGGAATTAGGCCCTTACAAATCACTGAAGCAATAATGACTGAGAATTTTCTCCAAATTAATGTCAGACCCCAAACCATGATCCAAGATGCTTACAGAACACCAAGAAGAATATATGGCAAACAGAAAACAAAACCAAAATAAACAAAAAAGAAACACACCTAGGCATATCATATTCCAACTGCAGAAAATCAAAGATAAAGAAAAAAACCTCGAAAGAGGCCAGAGAGGGGGAAAAGGACCTTACCTATAGAGAAGCAAAGATAAAAATTACATCCAACTTCTGTTCAAAAGACATGCAAACAAAAAAGGAGGTGAGGAAAATAAAGTGTTGAGAGAAAAAATCCACCAACCTAGAATTCTATACCTTGTAAAATTATCCTTGAAAAGTGAGGGAGGAAGAAAGACTTTCTCAGACAAACAGAAATTGAGAGATCTTGTCGCAAGTAGACCTGCCTTGCAATAAATGTTAAAAGTTCTTCAGACAGAAGGAAAATGACATAGGTCAGAAACTTGGGTCTAAATAAGGAAAAGAAGAGCATCAGAGAATAAATAAGTGAAGGTAAAATAAAACTTTTGTTTTTCTTAATTTTAATTGATCTAACACAACGGTCCCCAACCTTTTGGCACTAGGGACCGGTTTCACGTGGGATGCGGGGGTGGGGTGGGGACACGGTTCAGGCAGTAATGCGAGTGATTGGGAGCGATGGGGAGCGGCAGATGAAGCTTCGCTCGCTCACCCGCTGCTCACCTCCTGCTGTGCGGCCCGGTTCCTAACAGGCCACGGACAGGTAGCGGTCCACGGCCCAGGGGTTGGGGACCCCTGATTTAGCAGATAAGAGTTTGTTCAAAATAATAATAGCAACTATATATTTGATTATGTATGTTTATGTATATGTCTTACATATATATGTGCTTATGTATGCTTATATAGAAGTGAATGAATGACAGAAATGATACAAGGGACAAGAGGGAGGAATCAGGATTATTTTGTTACTATAAGGTACTTACATGACTCATGAAGTGGTATAATGTTATTTGAAAGTGGATTTGAATGAGTTATTAATGTGCATTGCAAACTCTAAGGCAACCACTAAAAAAGTTTCTTAAAAAGGGAGTACAATTAATATGCTAAGAAATGAAAGAAACAGAATCATATAAAATGCTCAATTAAAACCACAAAAGGCAGGGACTTCCCTGGTGGTCCAGTGGGTAAGACTCCAAGCTCCCAATGCAGGGGGCCTGGGTTGAATCCCTGGTCGGTCTGGTTGGGGAACTAGATCCGGCAAGCATGCTGCAACTAAGAGTTCACATGCTGCAGCTAAAGATCCCGAGTGCCACAACTAAGGCCCGGCACAGCCAAATAAATAAATAAATAAATAAATATTAAAAAGTTAAAAAAAAAAAAAACTACGAAAGGCAGAAAAAGTATGGAAAACAAAAATAGAACAAAGAACAAGTGTAATAAACAGAAAACAGTAACAATATGATAGCTATTAATCCAACTTTATAAATAATCACTTTGAATGTCAGTAGTCTAAATGCACCAATTGAAAGACAGAAACTATCAGAGCAGATCAGAAAGCGAGACCCAACTCTATGTGGTCTACAAGAAACCCACGTGAAATATAAAGGTACATATAGAAGCATTCCATAGTCCTTTGATTAGATTTTAGTCTTTTAGTGAGCCTGTGCCTCTGGACTGTGCACTTCACAAGTATGTCTCAGTTTTTTCTCCCCCCTTAGGTGTGTCAGGATGGCTAGAGTGGGTTTGACTGGGGTATGTCCCTTCCTCAGGTCAGTTCCGCTTTGATGATACCCCAGGCGATTAGGCTCTGGTTAACCAGATTCTCCCGAGGGCAGGTCTTGTTAAGAAGAACAGAGCTCTCTGGCATTATTTCAACATGGTTCCTTTCCCCCCTCCCTTTGCAAGAAGCATGAGGAGATTTTTCTCTGATATTTATTGTGGAAATCTGGTCAAGTTCCTGGAGATATAACTCAGCATATTGTGGGAGCCTCCTCATGAAAGGGTGCCCCCGGAGTTTTTAACTTCTGAACTTCCAACTGTTTGTCAGTTACAATTCAGGTTTTCCGACCCATGGCGCATAGTTCATTGGGAGTCTCTGCTCCAGTACGTTACGACTTCCTGTATTAGCCTGACTCTCCAATCTTGCGGGCAGCAGTTTGCTCTGCGCCCTCCCCTCTCTAGCGGATCCAAGAAGAATTGCTGATTTTGTACTCTGTTCAGCTTTTTACTTGTTGTTGGCTTGGAGTGGCAACTTCCAAGCTTCTTACAGGTGGAACCGGAAACCGGAAGTCTCCACGGCTTTATTCCCAATTGCCAAAACGTGGAAGCAACCAAGAGGCCCTGGAGTAGATGAATGGATAAATAAACTGTGGTACCTCCGGACAGTGGAATATTATTCAATGCTAAAAAGAAATGAGCTATCAGGCCATGAAAAGACATAGAGGAACCCTAAATGTATATTACTAAATGAAAGAAGCCAATCTGAAAAGGCTGTACAGGTCTCCTTCATTTTTGAAAGTTGCCTGTATGATACTTCATTTTTATGAAAGACCTGCATTAGTACCTGTTTTCACTAACAGAAAGAAATCCGAAGAGGATTTTCACTTTTATGAAGAAAGGTGAAAAGCGAAAATAGCGTTCTGCGTTTGTTTTGTAGCAAACAAGTTCCTTCCCAGGAACCACACTCAGCAACTCAGTAACAAGCCGCCATTGCTTTGAACTGTGTCTGTGGGCATCTGTGCTTCATCTCAATTTATTTCGTGCATCCATTAGCAAGATGTGTCCTAAAGGTAAATGCTTTTTCGCTTTACACAATTTCAGCTTACCAAAGGCTTCGTAGGAACTACTTTCGGATACAAGGGAAACCTGTAACCTGTGTGATTCCAGCTACATGACATTCTGGAAAAGATAAATCTATGGAGACAGCAAAAAGATCAGAGGTTGCCAACGGCTGGGGGAAGGGAGTGATGAATAGGCAGAGTACAGAGAAGTTTTAGAGCAGTGAATCTATTCTGTATAACATATAATGGTGGATACATGTCATTATGCATTTGTCCAAACTCACAGAAGGTACAATACTAAGAGTGAACCTTAATATATACTGTGGACTTTAGGTGATAATGATATGTCAGTGTAGGTTCATGGATTGTAACACGTGGACCACTGTGCTTCAGGATGTGGATAGTCAAGGAAGTTGTACATGTGTGGGGCTGGGGGCAATATGGGAACTAGCTGTACTTTCTGCTCAATTCTGCTGTGACCCAAAAACTCGTCTGAAAGATAAAGTTTATTAATTTAAAAAAAAAAAGGGTAAGGTGGTTCATATCTCAGTATACACAGCTTATGATTAGATGGGTGGGGGGAGCAGGTTTCAGACAGTTGGTATAGAACGATCCTTTTCCATGTGTAAAAATGTCTAGAAGGTCATAACTCAACCATTAATAGCAGTTCTCTCTAAGGAGCAGAATTGAATTGTGGGAGGCGAGGAAGTTGTTGGATGGTGGACTTCCACTTTTTATTTTAAATACTTCCTCAATATTTAAACTTTTTTAAAGCATCCGTTACTTTTATAATCAAAATTTTCATTTTAGAGCATTCAAAAGAATGAAAAGAGGGAATTTCCTGGCGGTCCAGTGGTTAGGACTCCACACTCTCACTGCCGAGGGCCCAGGTTCCATATCCCTGTTCAGGGAACTAAGATCCCACAAGCTGTGAGGTAAGAACAACAATGACAATAATAGAATTAAAGAATGAAAAAGAAATTGATGAATAAATAAAGGAGTCTTTCCATGCAAGCCTCTTTGGGGTCTCCATTTGTTTTTCTCTCTTGTCAAGAAGAAATAACATCTCATGGTTGTGAAAGTTAAGCCACGTGATGCATGTAAATCGATTCCTCCAGTGCCTTGTTTGAGTCACTTTTCATTCCTTCTTGCCCCTTCCCAGTTGTCTCCCAGTCCCCATCTTCTCTTCCCTCCAATTCCCCCTCTGAGCTTCTAAATCCCTATACTCCTGTCACCCTCTTTTCAGCATCCCCTCTGCCTTCCGTTCTGCCGCCACCACCCTCAACCTACCCCATCCCCACTGTGCAAGATGGTTACATTTTATGCAAAGAATGTATTCCTGGAGACCTCATATAATTCAAAACTTACATAATTCAAGCCTGCTTTTCCCACAGGACTGAATATAAAGTGCATGCAGGAGGGGGATGAATCTTGAAGTGCATAAATCTGCAAACGTGGTAATGTATATTTGCTTTAAGACTGCTTTTTATTTTCCCTATATTTTCTCTAATATTTTGAAGTGCTCTCTCTTAAATTAACAGCACAGAGCATCATGAGAGTTGTCTGGCCTTCTCAATGGAGATTTAGCACATTCAAGTTCTGTACCAAAGTCCCCGACTCTCCTGAGTGTTTTACAGCTCTACCACTTAATGAACTCTTGGGTGACCTTGTTACAGGATTATAGGTTGGATATAAAGAAAATTTTAAATTATAATGGCAGTAAATGTTAAAATAACAGAGGAGAAGCCATCAGGTCTCTCACAGACTTTGGCATGCAGGTAAAGGCTGTGGTTCAGCGGGCGCTTACAAAGGATGACGGTTAAGGTGCTGCTGCCCCATGACCACAGAGCGAACACAGCTTCCCGACTGCTCAGCCCGCCAGCACTGATAGTGTGTAATTCTTTTTTGTTTTTGTTTTTTTTTTAAAGAGGAAAATAAATAATATTTTCATTTATTGAGATACTTTTTCAACTACCTGATTATCTCATGAAACTCTCAAGACTTTATTATCCACATTTTACAGGTGAGAAAAAAATTTTTTTTATTTTTATTGGAGTATAGTTGATTTACAATGTTGTGTTAGTTTCAGGTGTACAGCAAAGTGAATCAGGTATATATATATATATATATATATATATATCCACTCTTCTTTTTTTTTTATATTCTTCTCCCACATAGGCCATTACAGAGTATTGAGTAGAGTTCCCTGTGCTGATAGTGTGTGATTCTTGATGAAGGTTTTTAATGGGGGGAGAGGGAGATTCCAATTATCTTCAGTTTTGAACATAAAGTGAGACTGCCAGCGTTTTACATAGCACTTGTTCAATTTTACGTAACTTCAATAAAATGCCCTGTATATGGAGAAAATGTCTTGCTTCTTAGCTTAGCCTTCAAGGCTCTTCTAGCTTCTATCTCCATCTCCAACTTTTTCTCCTTGGCACTCCCCTCCCCAGCCATACTGACACTTGTTTTCACCTACCTTAGTACATTTTTATTAGTTTTAAATAGTTCAATTTAGAAATGAAGATAATACAAGAAGTAGGCAAAAATAAAATGAAATTCATCAACAATTTCACCACACAGAGATAGTCATTATTAATATTTGGTTGTGTTTCCTTGCAGTCTTGTGCTGTCTACATGAACACAGAAGTCAGAGTATGTATGTAAATTTTTATGTGTAATTTTTTTAACCACAAAGTGATGATTCAGTAATATTGTTCTGCAACATACTTTTTTCATCTTATAATGTCATTAAACGTTCTTCATTATTTTGTTAGGAACTTGATAGGCTTTGACTATATGAGTATCCCATAATAGATTGAAAGAATCCTATATTTTTGAACATTTAGACTGTTCACAAATGGGGGCTGTTGTGAACAATGCTGAAATGAATATTCTTGTTGCTAACTCTTTACAAACTCCATGATTATTTCTTTAAAATAAATTACTGCAAGTAGGATTTCTGGGCCAATGAGAATGAAAAATTTCAAGGCTTTAAATATGCATTGCCAAATTGCCCTAGAAGTTGGAAACAATTTGCATTCCCCTTAGAAATATCTATGAGTCACTGCATACTCATTTGATGTGAGCCTTCTAATTCATCTATCTTCTCATTCATCTATCTTCCAAATTCAGATTATGATGTAAGAAAACCCCCAAAGGCAACCATATTAATTTGTTATATTTTAAAATAACTTCCTATTAGTAGAGGATGCCACGGAGCCCTCAGTGGACTCTGCTCGGTTATTTCTTAGACTATAAGTTCTGAGAATGTACACAGTATGTATGTGTAAATCTCTCTTGGTACAGGAACACATAGAAGCAGGCTCTTAAATGTCAAAAAGCATTTATTAAGTGGGCTGATAAATGTATTTCACTTGCAGGCCTGATGTAAGTTATTTGTCTTTCCTTGGTCTCCTGTTGATGGCTTATTCATAGTAATGGATGGCATGGTTGAGTTCGTATGTGTATGTGTATCGTTTTGCCTTGATTGTTTAATTTTTAATTGATGGGTATATGCTTCTAGCCTTTTGATGGGTACATTTTGTAAAATATTTAAAATCAATGAATTAGTCTATGGTGCCTCAGAGACTGGATGTATCAGTCCCCTTGTGGGGACTGAGTCTATTCTGTTGAAATGTAAAAAATGGAACTCAGTTATTTCTCATATCATCCAGTACTAAGTGACAGTGGCAAGGTCGCTGCAAATACACACACAATGGAACCCAAGTTCATGTGGGAGATAATTGTCTCTTCTCACAAGCCTGTTTCTGTGTCTTCTATTTAAGGTTGGCATTTTGCAATGAATCCTACTCAAAGTTCTTTCTCTTTCAAGCATGTAACTCATGTGTATTTTGCTCTGTAACTTCCAGGCAAGGAACTAGAATTAGTAAAACAATAGCTCTCTCCCTCTACTCCTCTCTCCTGGGAAGTCTGGTAATCTATCAAGAGACAGTCAAGCCATTAAGGGATTGATCCATCTGTTCATCTAAGTCATCCATTCAGAAAATGCCCAGTTAACAAACATCTCACACCAAGGGGCTAAAAAAGTCATGTGACAAAGAGGCACAACAATTACCATAAAATCACATTAGCAAGTACATATATTCCCACTTTGGACACTCCCAAATCCTTCCTTCAAGTGCCAAAGTAAACCCCTTATGAGATGCCATTCTCTAAATTGCGGCTGTTTTCTCAAGGTGTTGACTGCTGCCGCAGGCTCTTAGTAGGAGGTGATTACTGCTTTCTCCTGGAATGGTGGGGGGGAGTGAGGGGATGGAGAATCTCACAGCCTTGAGAGGATTCTGAAAGGGAAAGAATTTAAATGAATAACCCTTTCTCTCAGGCTCACTCAGGTGGAAGAAGTCAGTACCTAGAGAGTATTACCCCCCCCCATCACCCACACCCTGAATAATGGAAATCTTCCCATCAGTTGCAGCTTCTAGCCAGTATGCCTCTGAGGTATTATACATATTCTGTTCCTTTCCTTGAACTTTTTTCAAGTCAAGCCTAGTAGCTGCAAAGGGTAACAGCAAACAAAAAAATCTGATTTCTGCACCATGACAGCAATAATGCAAGTGGGGTTTTGCCATAAAAATCCCAGCACTGATGGTGGCACCAGCCATGGCCCTATCTGCCTGTAAACATGTCAACATACCAAATGTGATTGGAATGCCTTTCTGGTCCAACCCGCCCCATATCCTGAGTTCCTAAACCAATTATTGAGAGAATGAAGATGATGAAAGACAAACTATTAAAGAAAAATCCATCTTTATCTAAAAGCGCACTAAGCAAGTATTGAAGTTCTCCATATTTGCTCCCATGTGGGTACCATTTCTCTGGTCAGTTGTGGCAGAATTCACATATGCCCATCTTAGATGAAGTGTATTGGTTTTCTCTCTTTACCTTTTTTTTTTTCTATTTTAGTTTTTCTGGAGATATTGAGCATCTTGTAAACTTGTTCTCTTTACTTGTAGACCAAATGTTTGATTTTGAAAGCACCTGTCCTGGTTAAAGGACTTGATACAGTGTTGAAGGAAAATGATGCTTATCGTGAGGTGGCAGGGAAAGCAAATACAGCTGCCATTCTGTGTAGACAATCCATTGCCTACAAACAATCCGCTCTCACAGAAGATTTTCACTCCACTCTGTTTTTCAGAAACGAGACTCACCATACCCAAGGATTTTGATGAAGAGTCAATGGGCCAACAGAAATAAGAATGAGCATTATACTCGGGTCACAACATACAACTGGAGCTGAGTGTTAGGTGCCAACGAACATGTGCCATGGACTCATCTCTGTCTTGTTGAACCGACTCTGCTTCCGGACCTGTTCTGCCCAAGATGGAGCCATCTTTTGTGAAATACATCACCACCAGAGTGCTTTGTTCTGATAATGTATTACTCTACTACATCTGTTGCTTTAATGATATAGTGATGTAACACATTATCAGAGCAAGGACAACTGATGATATATGATGGGAAGAATGGTGCCATTCAGAAAATGAAGGATTCAAGAAAAGATTCATTAGAATTACAGGATAATAGCTAACACATGCGGACTCTGGAAACTGTAATCTTGGTCTGTTTCCTACAGTTAGATAAACACCTCCCTAGCTCTGCACCCCATCAGGCACCAAATTCCATAAAATATTGGTTGCTACATATTTTATAAACTCTTTATACATACTAACAATATCTCCCATGAACCTTGGGTCACTGCAGGCTCATTGTATCCAGTTACATTGTTTTTACTAGAAAGTCCTCCTTATTTACCCCTAACCATAAGAAATCAAGTAACATTGACCTCTGGACCGTCAGAACAGCATATCATCTCTCATTACAATAATCTGAACTCCAATCATTGTTCAACATTAATTATTGCCAAGGCTATAGAGTTTTTTTGGTACTTGACAGTTGATCTTCATCCTATCATTAACCTGAGGTCAATTTAATCCCAACCTCCATTTTCAGCACCATACAAACAATTTATTTTTGCATTTTTTCAAACACACAAAGACAAACAATGTCAGACTGCTCCACATTGTTCTACGCATGACGAAGATTAAACATTTTTAAAGACATTCATACATCAGAGTTTGGAAAGCACCAGTCGATGGGAGCTCTGGAAATGAGATGTCGTGGTGATAGGTTTTCCTGTAGGAGAATTACATAAGAAAGGATTCAGAGAGAGTATGAGTTGAGGACTTAAAATACATTTTATTTTCGAATTTTTATTTGGCTCTGTATAAGCCAAGAAGAATTATAGTTAGCCTCTACTATACAAAACTATCCGCTATGGCATAGAATACCATACATTTAGTGTTTCTTTTTTGTTTTTGTTTTTAAACTTTGGGTTTATTTATTTATTTGTTTATTTATTTATTTATTTATGACTGTGTTGGGTCTTCGTTTCTGTGCGAGGGCTTTCTCTAGCGGCAAGTGGGGGCCACTCTTCATCGCGGTGCGCGGGCCTCTCACTATCGCGGCCTCTCTTGTTGCGGAGCACAGGCTCCAGACGCGCAGGCTCAGTAATTGTGACTCACGGGCCTAGTTGCTCCGCGGCATGTGGGATCTTCCCAGACCAGGGCTCGAACCCATGTCCCCTGAATTGGCAGGCAGATTCTCAACCACTGCGCCACCAGGGAAACCCGCATTTAGTGTTCTTAAAGCCATGAGCAGAAATGATAGAAGAATTCAGAAATTTTATCTGCCTATAAGATTTCCTTTTTTCCTCCTGGAAATCAGAAGTCTGAACATATAGGAGAAAGGAAGCTGGAATTCCTGCTGAGACATTTATTTGGTGTTCTCTATTCTTCCTGACCTCACGCTTATATTGAAATGCCAGAAATAACAGTTTGACACAGCAAGGGCCATTGAAACAATAGTATTTAATGCATTTAACTGAAGAGAAAGTAAGCATTGTAAATGTAATCACAGCCAATTGCAAGTTAAACAATGCTTTGCAGAACTTTGTTGAATTCTCCTCTGCTGAATAAAATAGAAAACTTAAAAAGAAAAACTGCTAAAAAACATAAAACTCAGGAAAGCATCCATTTAAAATTTTCCAGAGAATAAACACTTTCACATACAAAAATAGGTGGCTTTATATCCACGTATAAAATGTTATATATGAAAAATGGTTGAAGTCAAAGAAGTAAACAAAATCAACATAAACCCAAATCCCCCCTCTTTAGCTGTATACATTAATATATCTTTATTTGGATTATAAGTATTTATGTAGCTTACCAAGCAGTTAAGATAAAAATCCAATGTTCTCTGTTACGACTTTGCCTGGTGACAGAGTAATGACATTAAGTGTAGATGTTTAACAACAGTCCAGGCTGAATACCGGCACTTCCTTTGTCTCTTGCTGTATCCACCAGAAAGGAGAAACTGAAATGCCTTACCCTTGGCAGGAAGAGTGAAATGTTTACCTTCTCCAAAACTATTTACTTGAGCAGGATTGAAAAATATGGCATACCAAATTTGAGATTCTGACTTGTTTCTATATGACTATTAATGCAGAATGTGGGGTTGAGGGTACTTCACACGTGCAGCTGGCATTGATGTCAGCTATTGCTATTCTCCTGACCTTGAACAGTAAGGGACTAGTTTCAAATCTGCCTCAGTGCCTCAGAGTGATTCCCAGGGAAAGCTCTCTGGTCACCGGCTATACCTTTAGTGATCACGAGACACAAGGGAAGCCGGGCTCCTCTTGTCCTAATGCCAACGGCTTTCTCACTTCCAGGAAGGAATGCGGTGCAGGGACGGAGTGAAAGTTCCCCTTTGTTGCTGAACTTAGGAGTTGACAACAAAAACAGGTGGGTGATAGAAATCTTAATAGAAGTCTCCCTGCCTTTCTGGCAGGCTAACATTCTGCATCGTGACCCAGTAGGCAGATCTGCCTGCCGTTCTGTGGGAACTCAAGGACAAAGGGACACAAGGCCAAGGCTTCCTGGAGCCCTAAAGTGTCTGGAATGGGGAGTTAAACTTGAAATTACCCCTTGGCCTTGGGAGAAAAGGGCTCTGTACACTAAGGCCTAGAACTAACTGGAGACCAGAAGGGTCATCTTGTCACTCTATCATCAATTCTTAGAAAATACAAATTTTAGCAGGAAAGGGGTTAGAATTACACTTTAAACACTGAGTATAAATTGAACTACACCAACTCACCTTTATGCTGATGTTTGGCAGGGGTCTTCTTGGAACTTTTATTTCAAAACCATTGTAGATAAAATCATTGTCTTCTTTTCCTTACTCCTCTTCACAAATTCTCCTCAGTCCCCCAATCTAACTGGCTTTTTTTGTAACATAAAGACATGGGAATCTTGATGAGAAAAGAAGTACATGTATGGGATCTCTAGTGGCCTTTAGCAAAGTATTATTTAGTATAGATCATGCAAACCTGCCAAAGGCAGCTGGCATTTCTCATGACAGATCTTGTTAAAGATTTCTTTGGAATCTCAGAAACCTAATCAAAAATCTGAGTCAGTTAATACTGAATTTTTAAGTTACTTTAAGTAATTTCACGGTCACATACTGAGTTCTTCTACTCAGTGATGACTTTCCACATTATTTTAAAAACATCTAAATTTAATATGTCAAACAGAAAATGTTATTATCATGCATTTGTATGTCTGCATACCCAGAAGGATGGGGATTTCAGGTTAGATTTGTCTCACTTCTGGCAAACCACATGTAAAGATGGCATCTGGCCGAACTTGTCTGTAATGAGGAAGCAGAATCTTGGCATTCACCAATCTCCACTGCTGCCTTGGGAACAACAGTCCTAAAGTAAACAAGGAATGATCTACACCTTGCTGGGTGCCCAGGAATGCATGATGACAAATCCTCTCCAAAATCAGGGACCACCTTTGTGCAATTCTGTAAATGGATGCCGAGAATCAGGTCATAAGACCTGATCTAGTTACAAGATAACTAGCTCTGTCTTCTATAAGATCTATAAGATCTATCTTCTAGTGATAAGATAAATAAGTTCTTGGGATATAATGCACATCATGGTGACTATAGTTTACAATACTGTATTGTACATTTGAAAGTTGCTGAGAGTACATGTCAAAAGTTCTTATCATGAGAAAAAAAAATTGTAACTATGTATGGTGATGGATGGTAACTAAACTTACTGTGATGATCATTTTGCAATATATGCATATATCAAATCATCACGTCATACACCTAAAAGGAATCAATGTTACATGTCAATTTTATCTCAGTAAAACTGGAAGAAAAAAAAAAGATCTACCATATTAACCCGGAAGGACAAACACATGATCTCATTCTTGGAAGACTTTGTAAGTGAAAATCCCACAGAAACAAGTTGGTGTAGGTGGAATACCATAAAATATGTAGGAGCAAGAGTAGAACAGGAGAGGAGTGCTTAAGCCTATAGCGTTGAAGAAATAGTCTACTCCACAGCCTTCTCTCCAACTGCTGACAAAGAGCCAGTGTCGAAGGAAAGACACAGGCCTTTTGCACGGTGGGTAAGGTGCTGAGTTCTGGCTGCCCGTGAAAGCGAGTTGAGCCAGACCAAGAAAACTCTGGGATGATGAAATTTCACTCAAGAGTGGACATAATAAAATCTCAACCTCTCATCAATGCCCTTTCCCCAAGTTTGCCTTCAATCATCACATCCTAAACCTCACATTGGACACCTGTATTCACAGGCCAACTTGAGCACAGAGCTCCATTTTCATGCAATCTAGATTCAATTGCTCAAACTGCATGCACACATTTATCCTGCTCTCGCAAATGTTGTTTTATTCATTAAAACGTAAGCTCAATATGCCTTACACAGTAAGGCCAGTTAAACAGAAAAGCGTGAAAGGATACGATGTATAAAATGTAAACAACAGTCGTCCCTCAGTATCTGAGGGGGATTGGTTCCAGGAACCCCTCGGATACCAAAACCCACAGACACTCATTTCTTTTATATAAAATGAGATAGTATTTGCACATAACCTATACACATCCTCCTGTATACTTTAAATCATCTCTAGGTTACTTATAATACCCAATACAATGTAAATAGTGTCCACACAGCAAATTCAAGTTTTGCTTTTTGGAACATTCCAGAATTTTTTTCAAATATTTTTAATCCCTGGTTGGTTGAATCCGTGGATACAGAGGGCCAAGTGTAATTTCTCAACAAGCTTTCATTGAGTACCAACTGTGTAACCAGCTCAAAGAAGACTCAAATTAAATTCAAAATGAAGTTATGGACCATTAAAGTTCTTGATACATACACATTTCCAAATTGCTTTCTAAAAGGATTCAAACAATTGGCACTCCCACAAGCACTGGAAGAAAATTCCTGTTTCACTTTATGTCTTGCATTAAAATTAAAAACTTAAGTAAAGAGAGTGTGTCACACAAATTGTATATTATATAAACCCAGTGTCCTGTAGCTTTAAATATCTGACATCTTAGATATCAGAGGATCTAGCTTATAGCCTAGAGGATGGAGCTTCACATTTTAAAACAATAGGCACTAGTTAGGTGAGCAGTAAACAGATCTGTTTTGGTTATTTTTACATAGAAGCCAAGGTGCTTATGACCGCTTTTCATTTAACTCCAAAATCTATGGATTTGAAAATTTCCCTACACATCCATGATTTTCATGCAATGATAATCATTATCTCCCCTCCCATATTTAGAGATCCTAGATCCACCCATACCTTGATGAAGTGAGTCTATGTGCTCCTGTTATTATTAGGTGACCCCAACTCCATGGCCAAACCTGATTGGACAAAGAGAGAATACCTAACCCAAGCTGAGCCAATCTGATTCCTCCTATTAAATATTGAAACACTTTAAGAATAAGTCTCTGAGCAGCAGGAATCAGTCAGATGGAGTCCAAATTTGGCACCATGAAAAGTCAAAGCTGAAATGATGGGCGGGCCAAAATTCGGAGTGGTGAATGGGAAGGTCGGCAGAAAGATGAACTAGAGAGACATGCAGAGAGAAGACCTCACCAGCACTTGAGTCTTACTGCCTAGTGACTGCCTCGTTCTTATGAAGTCTTCCTGTACTTCCTGCCACCGGGTTCTAGGAGATCTTTCCATGTCCTTAAAATTTATGCTATTTTGTAGTTGAACCAATTTGGTAAGAACAAACTCTCTCTGAGTATTGATTTTTCTACCCCCATTTTAAGACGCATTTCTCCTTCCTTCTCCCTGCCACTTAACAAAATTTCTAAAACAAGGATTTATCATAAAATCCAATGCATATTAAATGTAATGGGGGTGTTTCCTCTTGAAAAGTTACTAGATTGATGGTACATCTTGCATGTGATGACATCTCAGAACTGGAGGCTATAGAACATGGATGAAGGCAACCAGATAGGTTGGCCAGAGGCATGCTATTTACCCCCATGTTCACAGGTTAAAAGGGTCCTAATATATGGGTCTAGGCAGAGACATCTAGACATCTAGACATGTAGACTGTGTGTATATATATCACAAATTCAAAGTGTTGGGTAATTTTAAAAAAACAAATTAGGAGACAAAGCTTATTATATGTTTCTGAGTTCAACATTTTTAAACCAGTAAGCCCACTCATCACCAAAAAGTCTATATACAGATTGTCCCATCTGAAACATAGTTAGGGATTAACACCACCATCCCTAATTACATAATGAATTTTTTTAAACCCTGTTTCTAGATTTCGAGAAATTGAAAATTTCTACCAACTCTATCCAATAGAAAACAATAAAATGAAGAAACAGAGTTTGCTAACTTTGACCATCCCCAGAATCTGACTTAGCAACTTATGGCTTTCTCCATAGATGGACAAGGGATCTGATTTAGGAATTGAGTGTCACTCCCCGATGACTACAAAAGCCGCAGCCTCTCATGCCCCCTCCCTCTTTTCAGCCCATCTCCCTCTTGCCCACTGCAGGAAGGAAAAGAGCCTGCTTTCGTCTAAGGAATCTGAGAATTGGACACACAGAGAGGACTGTCAGAAGCACGGAGAACACCCCACAGAAGACGGTTCTTAAAAGGAACCACGTGTGTCTGGCATCTGTTTGCCATCCCTGTGCTGTTGGCGGGCTTTTATGAGTTCTAATTTCTGATGGGAGTAAACAGAACTATGAATGCATCCAGGGAATACACCTGGTGGGTACTTTCGTCGTTTCTGCATTTCTATCTGTCTGCTTGTTGTACTTCTTAATTTCTCAAACCCTCTAAAAATGTGTTGTGAGAGAACATAATTCAAATCCAAAAAAATTAGTAAAAAAAAATAAACATTCACATAGGATTGGTGGAATCATGCAAATCCTTTTGCTCATTTCTATGGGAGCCAAAGTTTGATATTGACTCAGATAACCAAAAGGCTTTTTAATTATTGTAACAGAAATATGTTTGCTGCCCCGCCGGATGGGGATAATCATATACAGAGATAATGCTTCTTCATCTGCTTTCTCTCTGTCCAAAGGCCGGCAGACCTGAAACGGAAATGGAATCAGCCAACACCAAAATTAAGAAAAAGCTCACATTCTGCTTCACAACTCACCAAAAGGCATAATTAGACAAAATCTGCCATCCAGGCCAAATGTTTAGGATCACCACTTTCCCAAAGAAGATGAAAGAAATTTTCAAAAAGTAGTCTTCCCTCTGGAAGTTTCCTCTAAAAGATGTATGATCTGGGATCCTATGAAAATGAGTGCTCCATATTATACCTTTGGAGTTCAGCAATGTTCCACGTAAGGAGCAAATCACTTCTGAATCCCTATCTAGGGTTTCCCAATATCTGTCTAGACGTCCCTCCGTAGAAGTTAGGTTGGTGCCACAGTTCTTGCTGAGATGCCCGCAGAAACCTCAGGATGACGTGATTCGTGCTATTTTCAGGTGATGAACAGAGGCCTGAAGGGGGAGAAGGCAGGAAGGGCTTCAAAAGAGATGAGCGTTGACAGATCCAACTCAGATGAAGGTGTGAAGTCCACGTGGATGGCTTCGTGATGAGCTGCAGACGAAGTTCCCCATCTAATGGATGCACGTTCCCCCTTTTAGCGGGGAGACAGACAAAATATTCTGGGGGCCAGATTCAGTGTGTGGGCCTTCCAATTTATGTCCCCTACTTTAAAGGTGGCACAGGAAGCATTTTAGGGAGTGGGACAACATCCATAAAAACACAAAGTCAAGGAAGGGAAGGTATGTCTGGGGAAGGTACAGAAGTATGGGTAGCTGGCGGCAGTGTTTCAGGAGGGACGGGAGGGAAGATGGCTGTGGTTGGCTGGGATTGACAAAGGCTTGGAAAACTACTCTACTAATGTTAGGTTTTATCCTGAAAGCCCTTGCCAGCCAGATTATGTCTCTAAGCAGTGGGATGACATGAAAAGATTCCCTTTTAGTAAGATAATTGCCAGCAGGGCTGTGGAAGAGAGAGGCTGGAAGCAGGAAGAATGGTGGGTGATGTCAGGGACACGTGAAAGAGGTCAAGGCAGCGGCGATGGGGGTGGAAAAGATCAGTTCAAATTGAAGGATATTTCCGAGGCAGAAGAGATAAAGCTTGGATGTGGGAGTGAGAGAGAAGGAGACATTAGGAATGATTCCAAGGTTTCCAGCTTTAGTAAATGCTTAGGTAAAAATACCCATAACCAAAATTGAGAATTGAGGAGAGGAACAAACTGGAAGAGTGGTCATTTCTATTTGAGATAAACGCAATTTTAAATAACTGGGGTTGAAGCAGGTGGCAATATTTTTCTTTCTCTCTCTTTATTGTTTTAATTTTGAAACATCCCAAACATACAGAAAAGCTGTAATTACAGTACAAATGAAAAAAAAAACCTTTTACCGCTTTAACCCTACTAATTATGTCTAAGTTGCTGATCTGATGCCCCATCACCTTATGTAAAGAATACATAATTCTTTAGTATGTATTGCCTACAAACAGGAACATTCTCCCACATAAGCAGAGGATCACCACAAAATTAGGAAATTAACTTGCGACACTACTACCATCTAATCCTCCACTCTCAGTCAAGTTTTGCCAAATGTCCCATCAATCGTTTTTAGCAAAAGAATCCTGTCCAGAATCCTGGGCTACATTTAGTTGTCAGGCATCCTTCAGCCTGGAACCTTGCCTCCTTCTTTCCTGGCCTTCTTGTCCTTGACTCTTTTGAAGATTCCAGGTTAGTTATTCTGTTGTATGTCCCACAATTTGGGTTTGTCTGTTATTCCCTCGTGATTAGATTCAGGTTATGTGTCTTTGGCAGGAAAATCACTGTGATGTTACGTTCTTCTTATTGCATCTTATCAGGTGGTACATGATTTCAGTTTATCCCATTACTGGTGATGTTTGTTTTGATTGCTTGATTAAGGTGGCATCTGCCAGTTTTCTTCACTTTACAGTTACTCTTTTCCCCTATGTAATGAATAAGTACATTTGCTATTTCTCATCAAACTTTCAATTTCTTCATTCATTAGTTTATATCAGAATGGATTCATGATTTCTTTACTCAGTTGGTTATAATACATTACTGTTATTATTTATGGATACGCTTAAACCATCCCAGATTTGGCCAGCGGCAGCCCCTTCAGGCTAATTTCTGTGTCTTTTGGACAAGGATGTGTCATTCTTGAAACACTTCCTTGCTTTCTGGCATAAATTAAGATATCCCAGGCTCATCTTGTATTCCCTACCAGCCCTGAAATCAATCATTTCTCTAAGGATCCTTGGTCCCTTTCTGTGGAGAATAATATTTAGAAGCTACATCCTGGGAGCTAGATGTGCTCATGTTGTTGGCGTGTTCTAGGACCTCTCAGTGTACAGAACTAGGGAATATATTTGTGCATTGTGCATATCCATCTACACACACACACACAAACATATATAGGTTCTCACACACATTTGTATCTCTACTTTTCATTTTTTATTTTATTTTATTTTATTCATTTTTGGCCTCACCGCGTGACTTGTGGGATCTTAGTTCCCCGACCAGGGATTGAACCCACGCCACGGCAGTGAAAGTTCCGAGTCCTAACCACTGGACCACCAGGGAATTCCTTGTATCTCACTTTGTTAATCTATTCACATTTTCTGACACATACTGATACTGCTGATTCCAGTGTAATGGCACCGGGTTCCTTCTAATTTTCTCCTTTTCCACATCTGTAAGTCCATTATCCCATAGTAGAAAACCTGGCTCTCTGGTTACCTTTGGTCAGTCTACCATGTGTAACCCAAACCCCAGCTCTCCTGTTGTCCCCTCCCCTGCACGGGTGTCCTCCTCACCTCGCTCAGCCTATGACACTGGCTGCAGGCTGCCCCCATGAGAACCCTGCTCAGGCTCTTGTAGCCCATTCTGGGGCACACTCCACCCTCCCCGACCGCTACCTTAGGTTCAGACACCTACCTTGTTCTGCCCCACCTAACAGCTTTAGGACCAAATTGTTCAGGAAAACAAAGGAAGAGAAAAGAAGAGCATAGAAAAGAAAGGAACAGAGGGGAAGGGAAGAGAAAGAAAAAGAGGAATGTAAAATACAGCCTTAGCTTAAAGGGGAAAGGAATTCACAGACAGAAGAGGCCCTCTCAAAGTTAAGGGAAGGGGATTTCCCTGGGCCAAAAGAGATTCCCCCCAGAGCACAGGGAAAGAAAGAAGTAGAAATCACTAAATGTCATCTAGAATAGCCCTCCATGAACCTCACATAACCCACCCAATAATTAGGTTTTGATGCTTTCATGGACTTGTATATTAACAGTTAAAGAGAAGCTTACTACAAAGTGTAGTGATATGATTGTTATTTCTGGTATCATGACTGGACATGGCATCCCCTTGACATTTCAGTCAACAAATCATTTGAAGACCATTTGAGGAAGAAATACAAGCCCTTAGAGTTGTCAAAAAACCTTCCATTGATACTTTCTGGTAAGATCAATAATATGTCAGCATCAAAACTTGCAGAGTGGCTGTCATTGTCTTGGAAAAAAAATACAGAGACAATAGTGGCACTCTCTCTCTCTTAAAAATTGCTACATCACCAATGCTGGGGATAACACAGAGGAAGATTTTGTGTGACAAACCATAAGTATCAATGACTCTGCTTTGAAAAGTGATTCAGAAAATTCAGACACTATTGTAGTCAAGTTCCCTTACTAATACATGCACGAGAGTGATACATAATAAAAACTATGCCTAAGTCTAGAAAAGCTCTTTCAACAAATATTAAAAAATGTTTTAAGCCATAAGAAATCACTGTGCTGTTGTTTAATTGGCATCGTTATTTCCCCTAGTGGTTGTAAAATGATGATGTATTTTACAATCAATATCCTCTTTTTTCAGTAGCATGGTAAGAAACAGAGAAAGTGGCATTAGTGAGTTAGACTGAGAAAAGAGCCTTGCAAGGTATAGAATGAGAACTAGAGCTGAAAGAATAGGAGATTGTAGTCTAGAAAGAGAACAGTGGCGTTTCAGAGGTGGGGTGATTCTTGACGCTAACGAAGTCCAGAGGATGGTCTTGGTAAAGATTTGGGGAGAGAGAGACCAAGGTCACTGGCCTACAAGAGATTAAGGAGCTGTGAGGTAAGGTGTTTAATGGATCCTCTCCGGGACAATGACGTACCCCAGGCTGATGGCAGGAATTGGGATGGAGAGCAAAACAGCAAATAGGACTTCCAATTGCTCCACAAAAGCAGGAGGCTCATTTGGACATTGGAAGATTGCACCGAATAATGATGGGAAGAGGAGGCAAAGTTGTTACAAATTTTTTTATGAATCTTCAAATTCTTAGGAGAAAGTTTTAAAGCTGTCTGTATTATGGTAGACTAAATGCACTGCCATGAGAAAAGTCTAGTCTAACTTTCTGACAGTCATTCATTTTGATACCAAATGAGATTCCTATGGAATATGATCTTGATAGAGAATCATGGATTAAACTGAATAGACTTATGCAAATATCTGAGTTTGGGTATTTTGAAACTCCATACAATTAATGTCTTGAACTGACTTCCTGTGTAAATGTGGAATTCAACAAATAACCCAGTAGCTCGATGTAATCTACGGCCATCAGAAATGCCCATTTGGTTGAAGACACATTTGCATATTGAATAATAATGCCAAATAGTGGCTTATTGACTTG